>NC_087217.1:1672620-1702620 GCF_015104395.2 Macrobrachium nipponense | reverse complement strand
TGTTCGAAAAAGAAAATGAATACACCTAGCTTTCTCAATTTTCTCTCGTGAGTAAACCTGATCATTAATACATAATCAGCAATACATTTATTAAACAGATATTTGAAAACTACGCGATCAATGATGGATAAATTATCTGTAATGTTTACAAATAGACTGTTAGTCAATTCGGTTAGTTTGACAATACTTCTATTCTTATGGTTAATCTCCATATCCAACAATTTCGTGTTGGATGATACCTTCTTATTGTACAGAGATAAAGATCACGTTGACAAGTTTCTTGATTATGCAAATGAAATACATCCTAACATTAATTTCACAAATGAATATGAAAAGGAAAATAAGCTGCCATTTTTGGATTTAACAGTTTTTAGGTAATAATGATCATTTTAACACCACTGTTTTTAGAAAGGAAACGTCTACCGGCCTGGGATCGAATTTTTATATCAACTGTTTTTATAATGAGTATATTTTCTGAAGTAGAAAGCTATAAGGCCATCGGGTTACACAACAGGTTTCCGGTAATTAGAATATACGAAAAACAAAACAAAATAGAAGTGAACATTTTTTACAGTTAATAAATAAATAATAAATTAAACTATGTAATTATTGGCTTATGAAACAAGTAAAACTTTATAAGAGTAGCTAGTAAATGACACAATAGAGTTTTTAGGCCGTCTAAGTGTTATTTCAAAAGTAGTTAAGTGTGTCAAATTTCAAATGCTCCAATGAAATTCAAAAGAAAAGCACAAATTAGGAAAAAAAAGGTAAAGCAGAAAAACATTCGAATTTCTCTTACTGTTTTCATTCTACATTCACGTCTCTCTTTACGTGGGAAAAAGTTACAGAAAAGACGCGTCGTTTTCTAGCGTTTTGAATACTCGTTAAAATACTTCGCATGGTTACTTCCCTCTCTATGAATATAAGGAAGTTGCCGATTGTGTTAGTTGTGGATCTCAAAAAGTTTGAGAATTGTGAAAGAATAAACAAGCATTGGAAAAATAGTCTGCCATTCTGAATACCCGGCGGGAGGGCATGTCAGTACATTTGTGGTTCGCTTGTTTTTAACCTGGGCATTATATTTTGATGTCTTTTCAAGAGGTTCTTTGATGAAAGGGTACGTTTCCTTGATCCATACAATTATGTAAGTGCTACCTACAAATCTGCATCTGTATAAAATCACGCACATATACATATATACACATATCATATATAAACACATATATATATTTAAAAAATATATATATATATTAATAATATATATAATATATTATATATAATACCACACATATATATATATATATATATATATATATATAGTATATATATCATATATATATATATATATATATATATATATATATATATATAGTATATTATGTTATATATATATATATATATATATATATATATATATATATATATATATATATTTATTGTTTATTATTATTATTTTTTTTTTTTTTTTTTTTTTTTGCTCTATCACAGTCCTCCAATTCGACTGGGTGGTATTTATAGTGTGGGGTTCCGGGTTGCATCTGCCTCCTTAGGAGTCCATCACTTTTCTTACTATATGTGCCGTTTCTAGGATCACACTCTTCTGCATGAGTCCTGGAGCTACTTCAGCCTCTAGTTTTTCCAGATTCCTTTTCAGGGATCTTGGGATCGTGCCTAGTGTTCCTATGATTATGGGTACGATTTCCACTGGCATATCCCATATCCTTCTTATTTCTATTTTCAGATCTTGATACTTATCCATTTTTTCCCTCTCTTTTTCTCTTCAACTCTGGTGTCCCATGGTATTGCGACATCAATGAGTGATACTTTCTTCTGACTTTGTCAATCAACGTCACGTCTGGTCTGTTTGCACGTATCACCCTATCTGCTCTGATACCATAGTCCCAGAGGATCTTTGCGTGATCGTTTTCTATCACTCCTTCAGGTTGGTGCTCGTACCACTTATTACTGCAAGGTAGCTGATGTTTCTTGCACAGGCTCCAGTGGAGGGCTTTTGCCACTGAATCATGCCTCTTTTTGTACTGGTTCTGTGCAAGTGCCGGGCATTCACTTGCTATGTGGTTATGGTTTCATTTTTCGTATTGCACTTCCTACATATGGGAGAGATGTTATTTCCATCTATCGTTCTTTGAACATATCTGGTTCTTAGGGCCTGCTCTTGTGCCGCTGTTATCATTCCTTCAGTTTCCTTCTTTAGCTCTCCCCTCTGTAGCCATTGCCAATTGTCATCGCTGGCTAGTTCTTTAGTCTGTCTCATGTATTGTCCGTGCATTGGTTTGTTGTGCCAGTCCTCGGTCTGTCTGTCTTTCTCCTGTCTCTGTATATTTTCTGGGTCTTCGTCTACTTTTATTAGTCCTTCTATCCCATGCCTCTTTCTTTAGATGCCACTCGTCTTCACTGGTTTTCAGATATTGCCCCAGTGCTCTGTTCTCGATGTTGACGCAGTCCTCTATACTTAGTAGTCCTCTCCCTCCTTCCTTTCGTGTTATGTATAGTCTGTCTGTATTTGCTCTTGGGTGTAGTGCTTTGTGTATTGTCATATGTTTCCTGGTTTTCTGATCTATGCTGCGGAGTTCTGCCTTCGTCCATTCCACTATTCCTGCGCTGTATCTGATTACTGGCACTGCCCATGTGTTTATGGCTTTTTTTTATCATATTTCCGGCTTGAGTTTTTGACTTGAGTATCACCTTGAGTCTCTGCATATCTTTCTTTCCTGACCGTGTCCTTCATCTCTTGATGTTTTATATCCCCTCCTTCCATTATTCCCAGGTATTTGTATCCTGTCTCATCTATGTGTTTGATGTTGCTCCCATCTGGTAGCTTTATCCCTTGAGTTCTCGTTACTTTGCTTTTTGTATGTTGACTAAGGCGCATTTTTCTATTCCAAACTCCATCCTGATGTCCCCAGTATACAATCCTTACAGTCTGGATTAGGGTATCTATTTTCCTTGATGCTCTTACCATACAGCTTGATGTCGTCCATGAACATCAGATGGTTGATTCTGTTGCCTCTTTTCTTGAGTTGGTACCCGGCATCCATCTTCTGTAGTACTTTTGTCATGGGAATTCATGGCTACTACGAAGAGTAGTGGGGACAGTGAGTCGCCCTGGAAGATCCCTCTCTGATATTAACCTCTGCTAGTCTTATTCCAGAGCTTGTAAGTATTGTATTCCAGTTGCGCATTGTATTTTTGAGGAAGCTGATGGTGTTTTTTCCTCTGCCCCATATATTTTCAGGCATTCTATTAGCCATGTGTGTGGTATCATGTCGAAGGCTTTCTTATAGTCTATCCATGCCATGCTTAGGTTGGTTTTCCTTCTCCTACTGTTCTTCATTACCATTTTGTCTATCAGGAGCTGGTCTTTTGTGCCCCTACACTTCCTTCTGCAGCCTTTCTGTTGGTGGGGGATGGTGTTTGTCTCCTCTAGGTAGTTGTATAGCCTTTCACTGATGATACCTGTAGTAACTTCCACATTATTGGTAGGCAAGGTGATAGGCCTGTAGTTACTGGCTATATTTCCCTTACTCCTGTCTTTTTGTACTAAGGATGTTCTTCCTGTGGTCATCCATTTGGGTGCTTGGTGATTTGAGATACAATGCTGGAGTTGTTTCTGCTATTCGTGGGTGTAGGGCCTTGAAGTTTTTGAGCCAGTATCCATGGACTTCATCGGGACCTGGGGCTTTCCAGTTTGGCATTTTCTTTGAGTTGGTGTCTGACTGTGTCTGTCGTGATCTCTGTGAATCTTGTTTTATTCTCCCTGTTTCTTCTTTCCTTGACTTCCTGGAGCCATGTTGCATGTTTGTTGTGTGATACCGGATTGCTCCATATGTTTTCCCAGAGTCTTTTACTTGGTTCGGCTTCAGGAATTTCTGGGTGGTTGTCTTCCCCTCTTAGTTGGCTGTATAGTCCTTTTTCTGGTTGGTTCCGAATAGTTTGTTCTGTTGGTATCCCTTATTCCCCCCCCCTTGGGGTTGTGTTTTTTTTTTTCATGTACCGTTGGATCTTATGTGCTTTGGCCTTAAGCCTCTGTTTTACATCTTCTATTGTGTTGTTAGTCCCCTCTCTTGTACTTTGTATTTCTCGTTGAGTTCCTCCCTTGTTTTCTTGCTTCTTAGCCTTTTTTCTGCCATCTCTTTCAGTTTACTCAAGTCAATCTCATCACCATGATTTGCTTTTCCAGGCGCCTTTTCCAAGGAGGTTGCTGTTTTGGTTATTATTATTATTATTATTATTATTATTATTATTATTATTATTATTATTATTATTATTAGTTATTAGCTAGGATTTTGGTACTGATATGATAATCCTTCTAGCAGTAGCAGTAGTAGTGCAGTTAATGGCAGTCGTAAGGATAGCAGGATGTTTATGATCCCTCTTATTTATCATAAATAGCTAAATGTCAAATTTCATATTTAATATTGCTTTTGATGATGAAGCAGCAAGTTAAAGACGAACTGATCAGATGAAGAGCTTATGGTTTATTCTTGTAACCGTTCAATTTTCCGTTACTGACCTTTCACATCTTGCTTCAGTAACTTTATTTGTTAGCTATCATATCTTAGTAAATACCAAGGTTATAGCTGCAATCTGTTTCTCAAGAATGCCTTGGGTGCTCATATGGGTACCTGGAAAAATATTTGAGGCAGTACGTCAGCATCTGTCAGTTACTATACCCAGATACTATACCCAGATACTATACCCAGATACTATACCCAGATAGGTTATTGAGATTACTACCAACAGGAGCACCTCAAAATATGCAACAGAAATCTTCCACAAACATTTATGCTGAAGACATAAAGAAAAGTTACTAAACACCTACATTAAAAAAAAAAAAAAAATCCGCCGTTTATTTTTCACAGTCTTAAAACCCAGGCAGTTGGCTAATCAAATGTGAATTTGGATGAAAAATATATTCCGTATTTTTTAAATACCATGCATTGATTGCAATGAAATTTATCCCAGGAAACTGGTAGACGTCAGTTACTTTCGTACACATAAAAATGAAATACGCATTGTCCATAAACCGGAAGGCTGGAATTTGGAATTTGAGGCACCCTCTATCCCTAGAAACTGAATCTATCAGGGAGCCACCGGAAATCCGACGACATGGAGGCCTTAATTTTACAACATACTCTCAGGCAAATGTCTCGTCGGATGTGACCTCTCCCCATTCCCCACAAGGTGAACACAGGGGCAAGCTCTTGAGGATTAAGAAAGGACTACTCCTTTAGCCCTCCCATCATAGGATAATGTTTATCACTGTCACTATATAATCCTGACATAGTAGAAATTTCATACTTTTACTCAATATATATAATTTCCCTACATCTACCAATGCGTAGCGTAGGAAGTAGTGTCAACTGCGTCTCAGTTGTATGTATTAGAGTATGATATATGTGTGTGTGTGTGTGTGTATATATATATATATATATATATATATATATATATATATATATATATATATATATATATATATATATATATATATATATATATATATATATATATATACATACTATACATACATACATAAATATATTCCAGTCCAGGCAACATGTTTTTAGCGGCTTTTTGGTATTTAACACTAAATGAATGAGATCAAAGTTTAAAAACCAGGAGAACGGTTAACTGGATGTGGCAATATATACGATCCTCCAATCTACATGAAGTTACACGGAATTCTTTGCCTTTTGCATTTCGTATCAGATAAATTACTGCGGTTCATGTGGAGTAGCCTTGTACATAGAAGGGAAGCGTTCGAAATATAAACAATGAGAATAAATATTTCCAGTCAAGAGTAATGATTCTATTTATGAAATCTTCAAAATATCCGACGCCGCTTGAGTTATCCGTAAATAAGAGTGCCTTTTATTCTTGACTGGAAGCGATGTCTATTTCAATCGTTTTCTCTTCTACGAACAAGACTAGCAAAGGAGCCGAAAAATGTATCTAAAAGGAAATACGGAAGGCAAACTGCGTCTCTTCTTTAATCCAGATCGTTTACCTTGCTAGGAAAGCAACTGTGAACGAATGTGATCGTCACTGTACACACAAGAGCATATTTTGTCTTTTAAGAATAGATTTGTGCCTCACGGAAACTAAGCTGAGAATTGTTTGCTAAAATTTTACGGCAATAAAACGAACTCTTTCTAGTGATCAGGGGCTAGCCTCTGAATATTTTACGTAATGAAAGTTAAAACCTAGTTTTTCAGTATAACAGACCAAGTCACTCTGTGATATGGAACACTAAAATACTGAACCAAGATGATAAAATAAACTTTGATGGATGTTCTTTTTTTTTCTCAAAGCATTGTATGAACCCACAATACCAAAAACCTTGTTGTTGCTATTGTCCCTTTATTGAATATACTTTAAACATACGATTATTAAACATACGAATATGAATAATTGTATTTCTGCATCTCGGCAGAAATTTAAGTGGATGACTGTAAAAAAAAAAAAAACCAGAGTAGTTACAACTACTCAAATTAGACATCTCATCCGTTGGCAACACATCCAAAATCAGCTTGCATCTGACAACCCGGATTCTGCGAGTGTTCAAAGGCCAGACTGCATGCATGCATTGCTAATCAAGCTAAGTGGTTTTAGTTAGGATTGTGCTAAATACATAAGCTGATTTGACGAACCAAACGGCTCTCAGCGATGCTAGACAAGGAATGGATTCCGGCGTTGCATCCAGACGGAAACTGATGTGACGTTTTATACAGCATTTTTAACTTCCAAAATGTATTGTAAGTTAAACTCTTCTTACCATCGTATTTTAATCCATTCATGTTAAAAATAGGGATTTAATTTAAAATCACTAACATTCGAAGATGAGGAACAGCTTGTCCTCGATTAACCAGGATTAACAGAGTAGAATGCTAAAGAATGTGACAAGAATTTCTCAAATTTGTCCTGCTGAATGACCTCATAGGTCCCAGCGCTTGGCATCAGGCCTGAATCTTATGTTCCAATTCAAATTTGTCTTCATAAAGCTCCGTCGATTACCTTTGCACTATGGGATCAAAAGTATTTGCATTTGAACCGGAAGATGAATTAATATTATTTTCATTTATCTGCATCAATAAATCTTGTTACGCTGCTACAGAACAAATCAATTCGGTGTTATTTTTCTTGGTTGCATGATTTAGGTTGACTACTCCTGATATTTACTCTTTTACTGTTTGGCCAAAATAAAATTAATTACAGTACATGCGTGGGATTTTATAAAGGATGTTATATATGGTTACTACGTAACAAGATTACAATGAATATTATGTTCAACACTGATTTGATAGACTCAATGCCTGTGAAATTATGATACATAGTTTTTTCTTAAGTAATTCTGTCGTCCAGTCAGGTCATTTTAAAATGAGCTAAGTAGCAGAATTTTCTACCTATTTTTTTTAAATGTTCGGCAGGTTTTGCATAAAGTCTGGACAGTTGAATGGTATTGTAAAAGAACTGTTTATTTATCATTAAAGAATGAAAAAAACCGTTTAATGAATGCCTTGAGTGGACTGAGAAACGACAAATCTACCTAGATCACTAGCAATAATGGATAACTTAACTTGGCTCAAAGATGTCAGATTTTATTACGTGACAATAATGCTAATACATAAATGAATAAGAACCCACTTGCTGGAGTAATCAAATCTATTGTCAGTAATGTAAGAAGGATGCTGGAAAATTAATTTAAAAAAACTTTGTTACACAATTATCCACTCATTCTCCATCATTACCGTACTCCTAAGGTTTGGTCAAAACATATTTACGATGATTCATCTTAACATTTAATCCGTTCTATAAGGGCCAATAAGATGAATCTCAGCGTATAAATTGAAGTTTATGAATTATGGTTCTCTTTGTCGAGGATAATTTATATTAGCATTACAGAAAAGATTGCCTTTACAGTGAATACACTCAACACTGATTTGATGGGTCAAAGCCGATAAAATAAAGCAAGCAAATGGTGTGCTTGAGTAAGTGCGTGTCCTTGTCGCTGTTCTTAAAAAGCATCTTCATATTTAGAGTGTAGCAGGATTTCATAATATGGGCTGGATAACAATTTATTTTAAATCTATAATCAGCCCTGTTAGTCCTGTCTCGTATAAACTTTCATAATACGAGATAGCACAAAATTGGTAAATTTTAACATACATATACTTATTTCTAAAGGTATCCGTTGAATTAACATTAGAATATCACAAAATTAATTAACCAGACTAAATTTACTGCTAACATTCGGCAACATTTTGGAATTCTTTAAATTGTGCCATTGTTTCTTTCGGAGTTAAATTTTCATGGCAAAATAATTTCAAGATTGGTTTCGGTTTATATGTGGAAAAAAGATGGCTATTTGTTTATTAAACGTAAACCTTTGCACTGTAAATTCAGTATTTATAGCAAGGCAACAAACGGTTGTATTTACCTTCATTATTTTTCTAAAGGTCACATTTAACGTAAATATCTTAGTATTCTCCCTAGACGACGAATTACAGAATACTAAAAAAATAGGTAGGGCACTTGCCGTAATAAAGCTATGAAGATATTTTATACAGAAAATTACTTACACGCACCCTGTACTCGCCTTATTTCATAGACTTCAAGTTCATGAAATCAATGTTTAAAATATTGAATGTAATTGTAATCTTCATTGAAAATAACACTAACTAAAAAACATGCTTAACTTAAATGTTCTCTACAGATTAGCAACATAGCAAAATTCAATGTAAGCATTGGGATCCTTTTTGGACCAGACAAGTAAGGAATTAAATGTTATAAATACATCAGCAGGAATATTTACCACTTACATTAATTTTAGATGTTTAAAATAAATCGTTGTAAATATTTGGTAAAACTAGTCTATTACTTGCCGTTAATTTTCTGTTAGAAATAGTCAAAAGGATCGTGCTCATTTCGTACACCTTAGTAAAAGCAGTCCATAGAACCAACTGGTCCCGTAGTTGTTAAACAAAAGGATGTAATGTCTATAGAAACCCCATAGAATCTCTGTTAATGAAAGTAACAAATGAAAAACTCCAAGTCTAGGTTTATATATTCTTGATCCCCTTCTGCACAAGATATCAGAAGGAGATTTAAAAACAGACATTTAAAAAAAATTTGCATTTTCCTAGGTATACAAGCCATACCTAGCTTTTCTTGTATACGGTTGTCCTGAATGAGAAAACAGAAGAGTAATGGATGTAGGTCCAGGGCATGATGCCCACACCTGAAAAGTGGAGGTTTGTTTACATAGGAAAAATGCATATTATTTTTAGATTTTGTCAGACCTTGCTTTTCATATGTGGAGACAATCTTTTTAGGTGGAAAGTTGATCTACTTACTAAAAGGTTTAGCAGGCAGGATGCCCTTTCATCCCTCTCCTAGCAACCCCTGAACTGTTGACCTTCTCACCTCTTGCTGCAATACCTGGCTCCTTTTAACAATACATCTGTACCTGTTGGCCTTATGACCCAAGGGTTGTCTCTGGTACTGAGTAAATATTTATATCTAGTGGTGAAATGACTCACAACAACACCCACCTCTTTTTCTTGGGATCACCAGGTCCTCCAATATGGGCAACATCTCTGCCTACTGCCATACTGCGGGGGTAGGATGCCACTGTGTTCCAGACAGAGAGGTAGGGGCGTCTCTTCAACTACTGTTACACTATTTGCTGGCCTGTCACCACTGCGCCCAACATAAATGTGATGAGGGGTTTGTGGGTAACATCTCTTGGGTAGAAGGCAGTGAAAATGGCCTGCTTCTTCCAGACTGCTTCCTTCATTACCTGGAAGACAGCAGTTCTTCTGGAAGCCACTGAGGGTCCTATACCCTGCAAATTGTAAGCTTTCACTTTTCAACAAGGCTCTCCGTAAAGTCCCATAAAGATGGAATAATGAAACTTCAAATCTCGGCTCCAGAACTGCTGCTTTGTCGTCAAAAAACTTTTGAACAAATAAGAAGGGCATTGACTTCCAACCTAATGAATGGGAGACCACGTAGGACATGACATGTACCTCCCCTAGGCTAAGGCCAGGAGGAACACCCCGTACAGTGTCCGGTCCCTATCTGTTGCTTCTTTCAACAGCTTGTATCCCCCCTCCCCCAAGGTTTTTCAACACTTGTTGCATCACACCTGGGGATTCTCACTTCCTTTGGTGGGTAGGATCCATCTCAGCCTGTAACACCTGCAGGAGGGCTGTGCTATAACCTTTCAATGTTGATACTGTGAGGCCCTTCGTACATTTCAGGTAAATGAGGAAGTCTACTACCACTGAAGATAAGCTGTGACAGGAGACTGACCCCTATGATAACACCATTCACAGAAGATGGCCCACATTCCTTGCTACACATTTGCCTAGGTCCGTTTCAGTGTATCTGTCATCACTTATGCTGTTTCTCTAGAGAAGCAAGGGCTCCCGCAAGATGTCTACGAACAGTAGTTCTGCATACTACTCTGCGTGTGGTCATCATGGGGCTAACAGTGTCATCCACAGACCTGGGGATGTGAACATTGTTTATTACCTTCCTTTGATGACCAAATGGCAAAAAGGCATACAAACCTCTATATTGTCCCATGGGAGCTGGAATACATTCCGCATTACTGCCTGCAGATCAAGTATGCTGAGCAGTAGATTGGCAACTTGGTGTTCATTCTCATTGCAAACAGGTCTATTAGAACAATTTGTCTGCGACTTCCTGATGTAGGGACCACTCTATCCCACTATCTGGTACTTCCTGCACAGTTGGTCTGCTATCTTGAGACACAGTTCGGAAGAGAGAGTGCCATCCTGTTTGTTGGTGTAGGCCACTTCAGTGGTGTTATTCCTCACCATAACCACAGTATCTTGTCCTGAAAGTGTTGCAGGCAAGCCACACTACTCTCATCTCAAGAATGTTTATGTGTAAAGATCCTATTTCCCTCTTCCATTTTCCTAAAATAAACTCTATTCGGTTGTACCCACACCCTCTTCAGGAGGCATCTGAAGATACTAAACATCTGTGACATGCTCAGGGATACTTCATGCTGCCGGTTGTTGTCCTTCAGTCACTACTTCATATCCTCCCTCACTTCATTGTTAAGGGGCACCAGTTGGTTCAGAATTTTCTCTGGAGGAGACAAGCTACTTTTAAGTTGCCACTGCAGGGAGTATAGCAAGGATCTGCTCCTTGGGACTAGCTTCTCTAGAGATGTTAGTTGGCCTATTATCACTTGCCAAAGGTGTGGTGGCTGTAGCTCATCCACCATCAATTCCTGAGTTACCATCCCTTATTGGGAACAGAGAGGCTTTTAGTGTACAAAAGGGCAAAGGGTGATATTAGCATGAAATTTAGCACAGCAATTCTTCTTAGCCTTCTTTCTTATAATTTACCTCTGAACCTCTCTGCAGTCTTATTGGAAGTTTCCATACATTTGAAGCGCTTCAAACAGTCCTGCCCACCCAGTGAACTCAGGCAAATTGCAGAACTGAAGTGATGGGGATCCCTCTCAGTTTTGTTCTTGTGCTTGTACCATACACTCAGAACCCATCAGTTTTATGGTACTACCTGCACCAGGCTAGACATCTTAGGCCCAAATGTTGACAAATATTTGTTGGTACTGGTAGGCACAACAAAGAAGTATCCAAAAGAATAGTCTTCCTCTGGCTTCTTGAGGTCACCAAACAGGCTTATGGGCCATCTGGATGTGCCTGAGCACCTATTGTACCAATAGTCTGTCCTGGAGCAAGTTGTGCATTTCTTGAACAATTAATTAAAAACTCACCAGCTTGCTAAGCATGTTGAGAGCATTCAGGACTGCTAATTTGTGCCACCCAAAAAACTGCATATACCTTCTGGTTAAAAAGGTCCCAACATTACCTCCAGTTCTTTGCTAGGTTTCAGCCACTGCAGCTCTTCAAGGTTACAAAGCCTCTCGTCCCAATGTATGTTACTCTTATAATTACAGTGGTATTGAAATCTCCCCAAGATTATTTTGAACACATTACATACTGATAAAGGAAAATAATTCAGTTTCTTCATTAAGAAGATAACAGGAATTTCGTGAGAATGTATAAAGAGAAACAGGCAGAAACTATATTGCTGATGTTGAACTTCACGAAATTACCAAATTGAACATGCTATCACAATCTGGAATCAGTGATGAGGGAAGGTCAATATAAGAAAGTTACAATCGCTGTAACACCTTCCTCGTCTGCTCAATAGTTTTTACTTACAGAGGGGTGACAAACACTGGAAACCGTCAAATAAATCTACCTAGTCTACTTTACCTTAAGTAAACTCTTGGCCTACCTTGCTGAGGATATAACTTACTATGTAAACACACCCATTAAGGCAATAAATTCTATAAAATCATATAATATCCGTATAAGGCACTAGTTTAAAAGTCCAATAAACACTTTTTATCTGTAAAATGCGACCACAGGGTAGTTATTTGAGGCATGCATGTTTTGACACTTTTCTCGATAATCATACTTTGGTCGAAAACGATGCCACCAACCACACAAAACTGATTCATAAATGCTGTATAGTAACACACTGAACACGTAACATCAATGGAAATAATCGACAGCATGAAAAATAGAATGTTATTGTAATGTATTGTTATGCACCATCACTAATACATTAACCATTTATATTATATAATATATATACATTATATATATGTGTATATATATATATATATATATATATATATATATATATATATATATATATATATATACAGTGACTTAATAATTCAGAAATATCAGATTTCATAGTAAAGATGAACACCCAAAAATTTAACAGTGAAACAGCAATACAGTATGATGTACGGATTTGATTTAATTTATTAAATTTGGGCGGACAAGCCAAGCACCGAGACATTTTTAGCTATTCAATACTTAAGACACTGAAAAAGAGGGAGTTGCACAGTAAATAGAAGATATCCAGAAAATAAGGTTTATGAAGTAAGAGGACCTAAGGTGAAACTAGGAGAAACCCCCAAAATTAAGAGCAACGAGAATGAAGAATGAAACCGGGAATGGAGGTAAAGTAAAAGGCTGAAAAGTACCTGCAGCCTGGTTCCTAAGGGACGCTGCCTAAGGTGAACGAAGTGAGGTGCGCTAACGGCACTAACCCTCTATTGAGAATACGAGGTATTGATGGGTTCAGAATTCCCATGACTACATTTTGAACATACGTGAAGATCTATAACCTACTGTGTCAACACCTGCATTCCAAACAAAATAACTGTGCTTCTAAAAAAAAGATTCGCAATCAAAGTTACATTCTACAATGAAATTTAGAACCGCGGGAGATGAACCAATGCAAAAGGTCTCGAGTCAAGAGGACAAAATAACTCTAGGCCAGAGATAAGAAGCTGAAATACTTTTTCCATCACTCGAAGCGGAAGGACAGAAAAAATAACTATATTACAACAAACAACAATAACACTCAATAAAAAGATATGTCGAAAAACATGCTAGATTAGCGTGGGCAATAATCATTCCGCAAGAGGCAGAAGACCGCTATAAGGGAATATATATGACGCATTATTCTGGAAATAACGATGCTCCTTGCTGTGATAAAGTGCCGCAATCCCAGACTCTCTCTCTCTCTCTCTCTCTCTCTCTCTCTCTCTCTCTCTCTCCTCTCTCTCTCTCTCCAACAAAAATGTGAAAATTAATCGTACGTTGTTGTCGACCTATTATTTATTATGTTCTCCCTCATGCGTTATCAACAAAATCATTTTCTATGCTTTCGAGGCACACAAAGACACGAATAACTTTTTTTCCGCAGCCTCTGCAAAGCCAGTAAATTCACGTCGGATTTATAATAATAATAATAATATGTAAGAAAGTGAAGGTGAAATCGTCTGACAAACACATTAGAGCAAAGCTGATCATTTACGTATTAAAAAGGAATCCTACCAAAAACGATTTTTTACGTGAGACCCATCGTACTGTATTTCGTAATATTAGCAACTTATTACAAATGGTAGTTATATTTAAAGAATTTCCTTTAGAACCAGATTTAATATGAAATTTATTTCCTACTTCATTTAGTATCAGATTTAATAGACGAAATTTATTTCCTACTTCATTTTGGAACAATCCTTTATAGACCTCGACGAAAGCATGGCCACTTATTATATTAAGGAGTCATTATTGTTCTTCAAGCCTGGAAAGACCAACGAATGGGCAGTAGAAGAATACTTAAAAATCGAGGTAACGGATATAAAGAAGACCAACAAAAGGTACAGTCTTAGGACGCAGTTGTCAGGTCTGATTGAGAGGCGTTGCCTGGTGGAATGTGATAAAATGCGGAAAACAGCGTTTATCATTATAGACAGCCTCTAATAATATTCTTATTCAGATGAGAAAACTGTGAATTAAAACAAATATCATTAACTAAGATGCCATAGCATCAATCATTGGTATCAAACAACTGGCTCAATTATATATATATATATATATATATATATATATATATATATATATATATATATATATATATATAATATATATATATAGTATTGGCTCATATATATATATATATATATATATATATATATATATATATATATATATATCTATATATATATATATATATATATATATATATATATATATATATTGGCTATATATATATATATATATATATATATATATATATATATATATATATATATATATATTACATGTACATATATAATATATATATATATATATATATATATATATATATATATATATATATATATATATTGGCTCATATATATATATATATATATATATATAATATATATTACATGTACATATATAATATATATATATATATATATATATATATATATATATTACATGTACATATATAATATATATATATATATATATATATATATATATATATATATATATATATATATATAGTATATTATATAGGTACTGTCACGCACAATAATTCTTTCCCTCCGCTGATCCAGAGTGAACACGAATCCGCGACTATGAAACCCCGAAGCAGTTGAACGAGTAACTAACGGAACATCCAATAGATGTTGCGCCGTCAGGTCAAGGAAGGAGGAGTGGGCAGCAGGTATTTTTCTTGAGCGAAGAGTAAAGTATCCATAATCTATTAACGTTAACTAAGAGAGTGGTCGTAAACATTTTGTTGTTGGCGATACTGGGTTTGAGTGTAAAATGTGCATTTAAGGAAATATGCGAAATAAATATGAGACTAAAAGTGCTTAGGAACTCAGTATTTATGAAATAGCTTTTCCTATAGATTAGTTAAATCTTATATACTGACATGACTGTCCACGAGATCGATACAAAACTTTCACCAACAGTGTCAACGGTGGTGTTCTGTAAGCAGCAAGCCACCTCTTTATATATATATATATATATATATATATATATATATATATATATATATATATATATATATAGAGAGAGAGAGAGAGAGAGAGAGAGAGAGAGAGAGAGATCTATATCAGCAAATTAGCAAAATTTTCAGTTCACTTACTTTATTGAGGTAGCAACCATACACACAGATTCATATCTATATACTTATACAATTCATGGTTGGGCCAACCTTCATAGAGAAGGCGGGCGATGTGGGCAATTATACTAAAAAATTACGGCTATATATAATTTTCTTTATTTACTAAATGTTAGTATCTAAAACAACATGAAATATTAGGGTCCTTTCACCAATATAACAGGTTCATATTTGGTGGAAAAGAGAAAGACAGAATATAACAAGACAAAGATAAGTAGAGAGAAAGGGAAAGAGAGAGAGAGAGAAAGAGAGAGAGAGAGATAGATAACTTATTAAGTTCTTTTCTAGATTATGGTGTGAAGAAGCCTCGTGTTCTTATTTTCTTCCTAGCACCAGGTCAGTTGGAAAATATCAGTTATTATCAATTTTACTATATTTCTTTCGTAAGGATATTTTCATCCTTGTTTCAAGATGCATTGTAATAGAAAATAACTTAACTCAATTTCTGTGTTTCAAGAAGAAAACAAGTATTTTCTAGTGCCGATGTAGTTATAGCTAATTCTAATGTTTAAAAGAGTTAATATGTTATTGTAGGAATTTAACTTTTCTCTCCTGTGAAGTCAACTGCCGTGGTCCTTGCCGTTCCCTGACCATTTCCTGTCTTAGGGAGGTTTAGGAACGACTAGCTTCTACCTTTGCATTGGCAAGATAAGTTGCCTAGTATATGGCCATTCGTAGGCTGCAACTTTATTACCCTAATCTGTTTTCCTTCCTTTCTTGGAATGAAGCGCGTTTTGTAATTCCCTTTATTTTAAAATAACAAAATAAAAGTAGTGATATTTACCATGCCTTCTATATTCAAAATTTAAGGCTTATTTCAGTTTGATTAAATGTTAAACTAAAAAACCATCAAATTTTTCTGACAATCTGGCAGATAACTTTGAACCAATATAACACTTTTTTTCATTTAAATTTGAGATACTATAAATATTACTTTTCACTTTAAACCTTTGAAATATGCATGATCTTCCAAAACATTAGCATTAACTGGTAATCAAGTAAAAGGAACATAACTAGAAACACGTGAGCTAGTGTCAATATTTTATCATTATTATTAGTATGATAATATACAATAAGTAGGATGTCCAACCTCCATCTGCATCTGTGACCTCACACAGACGATCAGTTATGGAATCTACAGTTTGTATTATGTAACAGAAGTGTGGGTTATGTATTTGATTTCCCAGGAACGTGTTTTACGCAGATTTTTTTTTTTTCTTTATCAAGCACGCTTCTGCAATACATTTTCTTAACCTTACATGTCATGTCGTTTTCATTGTTGTATTTATTATTTGACGACATTATTATTCGCATTTGTGTTCTAAGGATGCGTTCACACCAAATGCGTCGCCTTAAATAGAAATGGGGTTGTTAGGATTTTCTACTTTATTTCTATATTGGATTTCAATTTACGAATCAAGTTATGCTCTAATAAAATTGTACTCCTTTATATCTGATTTTCACTTTTATATAGGACAACATTTAGTATAATTAAATTTCGTTTTACCTTTTCTTTGTATGCATATGATATAAATTAAAAATCTTAAAACTTACCCACAGTTTTTGAAAATCATTATAGTTGAGTAGTTGATTATTATATATAATATATATTATTTCTCTTGATGTCACGACTAATTCATTTCGATTTATATCTTTTAGTTATTTTGTTAAATTCAATAAAAATAAAACGTAGCTTAGAAAAATGGTCATTTTTTGCTCAGTTCCAATTGCCCGCCTATAGTTAGTATTGTTTTTGTTGTAGACAAAAAGGTAAATAAAGGAAAATCCCTAAATATATTTTAATAGATAAGACGATAAGAGACCAAACAAAAAAGATACGCACTACAAAAAGATCCCCTACGAGAGAGAGAGAGAGAGAGAGAGAGAGAGAGAGAGAGAGAGAGAGAGAGAGAGAGAGAGAGGAGTATATGAACTGGGTATTCCAGTTTGAAGTAAATGTGCCTTATCTGGCCTTGGCAGCAGCTGTTGTGGAACGTTGTTTTCTAGATGTTGTTTGAAATACGGAGAGAAGTCTAGCGCAACGATAGTCATGTTGTTTATAGGCTGCCTATTCACTGGTGAGATTCCTCCTAATTACTGACGATGGAGGTGAACAGCCCAAGGAAATGGAATTGAACGAGAAAATTTCGGCCTTGCGAGACACCATCCAGTACCAGAGAGAGCAGCAGGTGAACTTGGATAGGATAATTTTTCAGCTGCAATAGAGGCTTGACTACAATGAAGAGATTCAGAAGGCGGGCGGAAAGGAAGAAAGCACTCGTGTGATCCTGATAACTCAGGAGGTGTTGCAACAACAGGCCTGTCAAGAAAGGGCCCCACCCACTTATTCGAAGGTGAGACGTTGTTTCTGAAGGAGAACGATCAAGTGAAGATGGAAAAACAGCAGCTGGAAGACAAGATTCTCAAGACACAGAAGAAAATCAGCAGTTGATGGATTACACAAAGGAAATTGGGCAGAGAAACGATGCCCTATGTGAGAGGATAAGGGAACCGACAGTGCAATTGCCAGCGGCAAACTGCCAGGTTGACAGGCAAGAGAAACTGCTACGACAAAAGGAGAAAGACCTGCAGATATAGACCGAAGAAGCGGCGCGGATGGCGAGGCTCGTCCAGGAACGAAAAGACGCGACCGAAAAGCACTAATCCGACAGGAAAGACGCCGAGGTCAAGTTCCAGCTCCTGCAGAAGGAAGTGGAAGACCTCACGAAGGAAACGTGTGGACTCCATTGTGAAGTTCAGGTTACGAAACTGAAGAGAAACGAGCTGAGGTGCCTTCTAGAGGAAGGAAATCATCGCCTCAAGTGGCTGGATAGGAAGACTGGTGTCCAGGGCGAACGGAATGACCAGTTGGAAGATGAAGTTCGACAGCTGCGAGGAGCGAAGGAGAAATTGGTTTGCCAGCTCAAGAACCTCCAGGGGAATTATAGATGCCTGGAGAAGGACAAGTGGAAAATGAAGGAGCAGTTGTCCATCTTCAACGAATGGCGCGACCAAGTCTAAGCTGGCCTTGCGAAGAGGGATCAGATGTCAAAAATTTGAGGAGAATGTTTGTTGTATGGAAAGTTTTTTTTTTTTTTTTTTTAAATCAATAAAGTTTATTTACAAACTGCGATTTTCATTTACACAATAATTTTTTGCAGGAAATTTTGTTATTTACATAATTCGAGTTTAACTCTAATTTAAAGGACTTCTCTCATAAATCCATCTGTTACATTTGATTTTAGTTTGCAATGGATTTTAGGAGTGAACTGCAATACTTTATTCTATCTTTGAGAAAACTAAAGGTTTGTATTTCATGAAAGTTTTGAACTCTACTATATGAAGGTTTGATGTTTATATGCAATAAGTTTGCTTTCTTAATCGTTGACGGAAATGAAAGTTAGATTGAAATAAGTATAAAATGTTTTGTAAGAGTTCTATTGATTCCTGAAAGGGAAAGGAAAATGAGAGGATTGGTGGAGTGCCAGGATTCGAAGCAGAGGATACAGAGAAGATTCGTGGAGTGCCAGGAAAAGCAGCGGATTCAGAGAAGATTGGTGGAGTGTCAGGAGAAGCAAAGGATTGAGAGAAGATTGGTAGAGTGCCACGAAAAGCAGAGGATTGAGAGAAGATTGGTGGAGTGCCAGGAGAAGCAGAGGATTCAGAGAAGATTGGTGGGGTGGCAGGAGAAGCAAAGGATTGAGAGAAGATTGGTGGAATGCCAAAAGAAGCAGGGGATTGAGAGAAGATTGGTGGAGTGGCAGGAGAAGCAAAAGTTTCAGAGAAGATTAGTGGAGTGCCAGGAGAAGCAGATGATTGAGAGAAGATTGGTGGAGTGGCAGGAGAAGCAAAAGTTTCAGAGAAGATTGGTGGATTGCCAGTAGAAGCAGATGATTGCAGAGAATCTTGGTGGCAGTGGCAGGAGAAGCAAAAAGTTTCAGAGAAGATTGGTGGAGTGCCAGGAGAAGCCGAGGATTGAGAGAAGATTCAGGGAGTGTCAGAGGCAGAAGCAGAGAATTCAGAGAAGATTTGTGGAGTGCCAAGATAAGAAGCAGAGGATTCAGAGAAGATTCGGGCATGCGAGGAGAAGAAGCAGAGGATTGAGAGAAGCCTCTGGAGAATTGAAAGGATTCAGTGGAATATTCTGGTTCTAAGGTTAAGCAGAGGTGTTACTCTCTTTAGGAACGGTGGGCGAGGCCCGCCACGGGTCCCGGGAACGGGCGGGCGAGGCCCGCCACAGGTCCCGGGAACGGGCGGGCAGGGCCTGCCACAGGTCCCGAGAACAGGCGGGTGGTGCCCGCCACGGGTCCCAGGAACGGGCGGGCGGTGCCCGCCACGGGTCCCGGGAACAGGCGGGCAGGGCCCGCCACAGGTCCAGGGAACGGGCGGGCGCGGCCCGCCACGGGTCCAGGGCGAGGCTTTGCTTCTTTCTTTCTAGTTTCATTGAATATGAAATTGTTACATTGTTGAAAGTATCTGCATAATTTATTTTGTTTTAGTATTTTAAAAAATTAGCTACATAAAGACATAATTTGTAAAACTTGAGTATATCTTAGTTTTACCAGACCACTGAACTGATAAGCAGCTCTCCTAGGGCTGGCCCGAAGGATTAGTTATTTTTAGGTAGCTAGGAACCAATTGGGCAGTTAGCAACGGGACTTACAGCTTATTTTGGGATCAGAACCACATTATATCGAAAAATGAATTTCTATCACCAGAAATAAATTCCTCTGGTTCCGCGATGTCCAAGCCGATAATCGAACTTCGGACCACCGAATTGGTGGCCGAACACGAAAACAATTCGTCCAACAAGGAACTACCCCCATAATTTATAAGTTTCCAAAAACTGGTATCGGGAGTTATCACCCAAATCGCTTGCCTTCTCTATGGGTATTGGCCCAATCATGCAAAATGTATTACAGGCAGTCATCAGATTATGACGGGGGTTCCATTCTTGAGACACGTCGTAAGCTGAAAATCGTCATAAGCCGGAACATCGTAAAAAATCCTAAGAAAACCTTACTTTTAATGCTTTAGGTACATTAAAAACTATGTAAACTGCATTCTTATTGCATTTTTCATCAAAAAAAACCTTCAAATATTGATTATTTTGCATTTTTGGTGTCATATTTCTTCTACTAGATCAGCGTTTGTAGGCGTCATAACCTTGGAAATAATTTCTGATGAATATAATTGAAAAGCGCCTTAACCTCGGAACGTCGTAAGCCGAACCCGTCGTAACCCGGGGACTGTTTGTATATGTAATGATAGCTAAGAGAATGTCAGTTAGGAACAGCGTTAATATAAAAGAAAGGGAGAAACAAGACAGAGAGAGAGAGAGAGAGAGAGAGAGAGAGAGAGAGAGAGAGAGAGAGAGAGAGAGAGAATTAGTCACAGGAAGAGTCTCCAACAGCAGACGTAACACGCACAAAGTTTTAATCAAAGCGCTCCCATAAAAATCTTCACCTATGACCTGACCTCTACACTCTTGCCGGAAACTCGACAGTTCCGGTGACGTCAAAAGTTATAAGTTCTACCACAAGGGGAGGAATTAAGTCAATCCATCACACCTAAAGGATGGGGTTAGATAATCTACAACCAATATGAATGAATGACCAACAAGAGGGCCAAAAAGCATATCCCTGCCTATTCTAGGTGTGATATTCTCCTTTGTAGAATCTTCGAGAAGCCCAGCAGCGAAGGAGAGCACCAGTTGGAAAAAGAAAGGGCTGCCGCACAGCTCTGACGAAAGTAGGTCAGCTACCCAAAGCCAGAGCAGTTGCTGTTAACCGAACTTCAAATTGATTTGTAGTCTTCATTGTTGAACTTGTATCTGTGACTGTATCATTCTAGTGTGAATGAAGGGAAGAAGCTTGCACTGCATCTCATTTAAAGAGTTGTGTCAGAACCAGACCACACTGGAGAAAATTACTCCAAACCAGAATGAAGAAATGTGTTGCAACACTTATACATAACAGCTTTATCCCAAAAATTCTAAAACATTTCTGCAACATACCAAAGTTTTCAGTCTATGGAAGCTATAAGATAATGCTGCTCAAAAGTAAATTTCTCATCAAATTTACACTAAATTCTTAAGTCACTGAACAACAGCTAAAAGAGTAGCATCATCGGCAAATGCAATCAGTTTCTTCAGCAAACCTTGTCTCATGACATGACTAAAGCTCCTGTACTGGCCATCAAGACAGATCCTTTGGGTTCTACCCATTAAAAATTCCTTTAAAATATCAATGAGAGATCTATCAATTCCCAATAATCTTAGCTTCGAGAATAGCGCTTCATGATTCATGCAGTCAAAGGTTGCACTATAATCTAGACCTTGTATCCCCATCAAGAATGCTCAGCAAGACAACAGATATTGACAAATACATCAAATGTATCAAGGCCTAAACAAAACCCATTCTCTAATGCTGATAGCAAGTAAGTATCTTCAGCAAACATACAAAGAAGCGGCATCTCCAGACTCTTAGACATAACATGAGTTAATTAAAATCGGCCTATATATTTTAAAGGGCTTGAGGATGGACTTTGTGCCTTTGATGAAGCAGCAGTGATTCCCTTCCTCCAAACAGAAGGAAAATTTGCAAGTCCAACTAATATTCTAAAAATATAATAATTTCAGGAGCAATTAAGATAGTAGTCTTTTTGAAATAGATAGGAAATATGCCCTTAGGGTCTAAGTTGCCATAACTGTCAAGCCCAGAAAAAAGTTTTGACTTCTCTAGACCTGAAGGCCACTGAGCACAGCTTAGATTTTGGAAAGCATAACTGAGGCAACACTAAAAACTCACCAGACTGCTCACAAAGGCCTGACACAAAACTTTGGCCTCTGATTAGAGCAATATAAAGCAGTTCCATCAACTCCACAGAGACAGTGATGATTTGAGAATGGACCACCATTTATGGTCATCATCACATGAGAGCAAGATCTACTTCACACCCATCATTATAAGCTCTCTCCACTCTCTCACAAACAGCTTGAGCTTGACTCCTAAGCTCAGTTTATTGTTAATCTTTCTGCTGATGTTTTTATACAACAAAAATCCTGGTCTATACTAGTTGTACTACTAATTGATTCGAAGTGTAAAACTAAAATATTCTATATTTTCATATTTACTGTTTCTCCATTTGCAGCTATAGTGGATCATAGAAGTTGCGTATGTTCACCATGATTTTTACAAAATTTGCTCAATATCTGTTTATTACATGTAAATCCAGATAAACTCCTGACATTATTCTCCCAGGATTTTTTCCACACAAAGGTTATTTCTTGCCTAACTTAAGCAGAAACTGTGTTTAGTTGTGGTTTTAAATACTAGTTGTTGAAGAGATAGTCAAGAGTAAGCTGAATTCTATCTTATTTTTTATATCCGATTTAATCTGTAAAGGTGTCCACTCAAAGTAAGCTGAATTTGATCTTACTTTTTATATCTCTGATTTAATATGAGAAGGTGTCTACTTATTTTGTGTTTCAATTTCAAAATTTCCGACATATCAGTATTCCACCGAGGGATTGTAGTTTTGTCTGGATGTTCTCTCATGACGTGTTGATTTTATTTGCAGCATATGTGATAAAACATTTTATTAAATGACTTCTTGAATTATTATCATCCGTATGATTTGATATTGGTAGTTTCATTGTATGCATTTCTCCTAATCTGCTTTACTTGAGAGTTAGTAGTTTGGTTAAGTGTGAAATAATTACTGGGTTTAGTGTTCATTTATGTATGAATCATCTGCTACATTCCATTTAAAATGATCTATCATCGATGAGGAGCTAAATGATAGATCGATAGATGAAACTATTACATGGGTTTTGGATAATTAAGTAGAAACTTCACTTTCATTTGAACAACAATAATTGTCAGTTGTAATTAGCTGATCTATTAAGATTCCATCTTGATCTGCTAGATTACAGTTATCGTCCCATATTGGATGATGAGCATTAAAATCGACTACTATCAATAATGGCAGATGGATGTTTGTTAAAAAATTTGGCAAATGATTTCATTATAATGCTTATCTGGTTTGTTATACAAATTACCAAGTTTATGATTTTATTATCAGGTAGTTGTAATTTTATTGCAGATAATTGGAGAATAAGATTTATTGATTAAGATATTGTCATTGGTTATTTGATTATACACATAAATAGCTGTGCCATGTGTCTCATCTCCTGGGTTGGACTGGCTCTGGACTAACATTTGTGTCTTTTTTTTAATAAAGCACATGATCCATACATGCAATCAATGGGGTGTAGTTCATGTTTGAATCATTTTTAATTTGTCTGGTTGCTATAAATGATCTAATTATACTTATTCACGTTTCTTTATGCACTGGTTTATTTGTATTACAATCTTTTACAAAACAATCGTAGCAGCCACATATAGTCATGCATTTCTATGGTGTTTTCATTTGCTTCTTTCTGTGTGCATTCACAGAGTTCAAACATTATCTTTTCTCTTTTTCATGATGGTCTTCATTCTTGGTGGAAAAACTGGGGAAGGGGTTTATTTTCAACTTCATCATATTGAATAATTGAATTCTGTTTTTGTTTAATTGGTTTCCCTTTCTGTTCTATTTATTTTCGTTTTTTGGCGCTTCGGGAATGGTAGTACTCTAATTCTTTGTGTATTTTCAGCTGAACTTTCCTTGCTTTCTATTTTTGGTATTGGTATTTTCTATTTAATATTAAATTACATGTGTACTTGAACAGATTCTGAGTACCTTTGATGGCTGTTGAGCGTAAAGAGTTTTTGCGGGATCTACGAATCCTATAGTTCTTAATTCTTGTTTAGCTTCCCTAATAGATATCCCAGTTCTAATTACAGGTAATTCAATTCTTTATTGGAATGATAAAGTGGGTACTCTTGACTTTTTGCGCGATGACCTTGGCCACAATTTATACATTTCGGTGTTCCACAATTACATGTTCTTCGGATGGTCTGTAGTGCCACAATAAGCACATACTTCAGTGTTACGACAGTTTTTTTTTTTCATTGTGGCCAAACTTACATTTCTTCCACTATAATGGTTTTGGAACATATGCAATTATTTCACGTCTTTTACCTTCAAATTTAAGTTTTCCTATTATTAATTCCTTGATAGGGTTCTTCCTATTTGGAACTTGGAATACTACATCTTCTACATTCGATCATCTTTTTATAGAGTCTGAAGAAATTCTTTTGTCAGGGGTATTATACGAATCACAGGCAAGGAAGAAGCATTGTAACTGAATTATATGAAAACTATTTGAGTCCTTATTGACCTACGAAATGAATTGCACTCACGGCAATCAACTGGTGGGGGTCACAGTCAGTGTTGACATGGACATAAAGCTAATATTCTCACTTATAAAATGCTTGATGATGTAAGGATCAAATCTGGAACTCCCCATTCTAAATATATCTCGCTTTTTCTAGCTCTAACATTACACACACACACACACACACACACACACACACACACCACACACACACACACATATATATATATATATATATATATATATGTGTGTGTGTGTGTGTGGGTGTGTGCGTGTGTGTGTGTGTGTGCTGTGTGTGTGTGTGTGTGTGTGTGTGAGCGCACGTGCACTTATTATTTCAGAGGTAACCTAAATTAGTTATTAAAAATTTGTGTCTTATTTTTTGTAATGATAAAGCCACTTGTGTAGTTATTAGATCAATGCCACTGCCATTTACGAGTCCTGGACAGTGCCATGCTGCGTCCATCACGGACGTTGAGCCCATTTCAGATCCCCATCCTATGCCCGGCACTGCATTAGTGCCAGTGCCAAAGCAAGACTCTAATCTCCTTCATGGAGATCCTAGTCCGGGCCTCCTCTCGCCTCCGGGTTTGGCCCCGTTGCCAGTGCTGGTGAGAGAGGACAAACGAATTCCATTAGGAATTCCCCCGTATCCTCATGAGCACCCAAAGGTGCAGCCTTGCAACCCACGCCTGAGTTGGTTGCCCCAACTTGCAAGTCGACAACGACAACGATAACCTCTTCCTCTTCTTCCCTGGTCCTCAGCCGCCAATCCCCAAGTAAGGAATCTGCTGAGTCAAATTTGGCTGAAAAACTCAAAGAACTGAGACAGTTTATGTTAGGGCTGGTAAGAAATGTCGCTGTTCCCATTGTTGCAGCAGCCGGAGCAACTGGCAGTCATGTATCTTCCTCGACCTTGGTCAACCCCCACAAGTCCCCTTATGATGCCAGCGAACTGACCTCGGAGCTGTCTAAGGAAGAAAGTTACACGGCGTCGAAGCTCCAAGTAACATAAGATTGTCGATAAACTCTCCGCACTAGTGCCTTGGCACGGTGCCACCATTTTAAAGAACTCTGGCCCGCCTATCCAGAAAAGGATGCCCGAGTCTTCCTCTATTACTTCTTTCGTATCATTTTTGTAATTGTATTGCTTTGTACCCTTCTATCTCTTCGCCTTTTACATTTCCTTTCTATCTCATTTTGCGCCCTATGAAGGCAGCCTGCTTTACTTCATGCTCTGCCTCTGCCACCAAAGGCGTAATTATTTTAAATAGTATGTCTCTAAAGACAATAGGCTTATAGTAAAGAGTGACATGTTTTCCCTTTTCTAGCAAAGTGTCGTGGATGAATAATGAGCCTGGCACTCAAGGGTGGCACGCCCTCTAAATTGTCGCTTACCATGCCCATGGCATTATGACATGTACTCGATGCCCTCTCATGGGATAAGGAATAAGTATAGTCAGTACATGGGCTATCAGTTAAAATTTGGCATACTAATTCGACCTTTTGTTTAAACTATTGCTAATTTCCAAGTCATTCATTTTGATATTATTTTGTGTAATGGGACATTCCTCTACGCTTCCCCATTCCTGGGTAATCTGCTATTCATTTTCTTATTTATAACATTGCCACCTGGCATGTGTTACTGTTTGGAATCATCCTGACAATGAAACAGTTTAAGGCGTATCACGCCGAACATAAGAGTACCTTCCTTTCTTGATTCTATCTCTACATATCTCTTCATATGAAATGTGTAATTTTGATGAGAAATATTACGTACTGTGTAGCTAATCTACTGATTTCAATAACTGACACTCTTTATACATGTAACCCTTAGGGCACAGGGCTAGTGCTCCTACGAAGTCATGGGTTCATTAACCAGAAACCCAGAAGGAAATAAAGTCTTTTAAATTTTCATTTATAATAAAGATAAAGGTGCTTTCGCCCCTCTGTCTCACACAACACTTCCTTAAGGGAATTAATCTTTTAATCGTCTTTTCTTCATTTGAATACCAGTACCTCGTGTTTGCAGATCTGCTAGGATGCTGGCGAACCCTCTCTGTGGTCATTTAAGGGATGAATGCCAAATGAACGTACTTAGAACCTTTACTGCACTTCTAAGTTACTTCCCTTGAGACAGGCTGTTTCCTAGCCTATGTGACCTCCCTCCGTTACCAACGCCTTGAGTAAGACGACACCAATCTCCTACAGAAAGGATTGTGCAAATTGCAAGGTTATTTAGCAGTCAGTTCCATCTCCCGCCTACGGCTTAATTTCCTTTCCGCACTTGTCGAGCAATTCCTGTATTTTTATAATTGCATAGTGTTGTTCCCCATCAGCCAATAGTGTCTCAGTGTTAACTAATGTAAATCCTTTTGAAGCATGTGATAAGCAACGTTAATTCTTTCTTAGTAAGTGATAAGTAACAAATTCTTTCTTTGTAAGTGAGCGGTACCATAACTTATTTCTTTGTGAGGTCGAGTTGTTAGGTACATTAAGTACACATCTCCCTAGATCATCGACCACGTGTCTTGTGCAGTCCTTTCAATTTACTAATTGCTCTCATTACTGACTCGCGGCAGAACAGCTGTGGATTCTGGATCATCACCTTGTGTACTCCAGGGATAAATCCCCCTATTGCTTCTTACGCTCCATGTGCCCGGAAACCTCCGGTCACCTTTTCATCTACTTCAAGATCTAATTCATTGTTAATTATAATCTGTGTTATGGGGTCCTTACATTCCCTTTGGATCTATAGAGTACGGTCCTTTCTTTTATAATGTGATAAAGAGTTTAAATATAATTACTTGAGCTAAAGCCTAGCATACATAACTATTACGTAATCTAAAGAAGGTCCTTAGCCATAAATTTTGCATATGATTGCCCCTCATTGTCCAGGTCAGTGTCAGATCAACTTGCATGTTTTCCTCCACAGTTGTGCACTCTTAGGTAAATTCATATTATATTATATATATAAATATATATATATATATATATATATATATTTATATATATATATATTATATATATATAATATATATATATAATATATATCTATATATATATATATAATATATATATATATATATATATATATATATATATATACCTATATATATCCCATATATATCATATATAAATATTATATATATATAGTAGAGCTGACAGTCAGACTGTATGCATGTATGTATGTTCCCTATAGACAGCAAAACTACTGGAACGAGTTGAACCAAAGTCGGACCATATATGTAGATTTTATAGAGGGTGGTTTTAGCAGGTGCTATATGTGATCCGGATATCTGGCCATTCTAATTTCTTTATTATTATTCGTATAGAAATAGAAACTTTATTCAGTCAGAACTTTTCACGAGGATTCCAGATATGCGTTCATATTTCTTAAGCGATGAAAAATAACGCTGATGTTAGGGGATGGTTTTTAGCTGGGTAACGTTTTGATCCAAATATCTGGCCATTCTAACTTCTATCATCATTTGTAGAGAAAGAAGGAAAAAATTATTCTTCCAGAACTTTCCACGAAAATTCCAAACATGCTCTTACTTTTATGACGAAAATAACGATGACATTACGGTTCAAACAAAGCCAGCTTATGGTTGCCTGCCACCAGACCAACAGGTGCTAGTCAGACGACCTCTATACGTATATATATATATATATATATATATATATATATATATAATATATATATATATATATATATATATATATATATGAGAAAATGTGTTAGTGTTTTATGAACTTTATACAGGTCCACATTTCTTGACTCAGTTTTTATGAAATTTTAAATATAAGTCAATATCAAAACAAGAAAGGGCATGGTGAAAATAGAGAAATAAACCGGACCATTGGTTGGATACGGGGTGAAATGTAAAAATTACCGAAAAACACCAGATATTAGTGTCTAATCCATAGTTTTCAAGGTTGCTGAGAAAAATAGTGACATTCCCGATGTGCTTTAAGCGCAATTTCAGCCCCAATAGGGAGAAGAGGGGGGGTGGGAAAGGGGTTGGGAGCAGATAAAAAAAAATACAGAAAATAACAGTTATGAGTGTCTAATCCATAATTATTAAGGTCGCTGCATTGGATAGTGACACTCCAGATGCCCTCTAAATCTAACTTCATCCCTGATAGGAATGGAGGTGGGAAGTGGGTGATATGTTAAAATAACCAAAAATGGGGGAGGGAAGGGGGTGACATGTAAAAATAACTGAAAACAACAGATATCAAGTTTAATCCATTGTTTTCAAGGTCACTAAGAAGAATAGTGACAATCCCCATACTCTTCAAGACCAAGTTCAGCCCTGATAGGAAGGGAGTGGTAAGGTGACGCAAAAATAATAGAAAACGACATAATTTAGTGTCTCATCCATAGTTTTCAAGGTAGCTGAAATAAATAGTGACAATCAAAAAGATCTTCAAGTCCAAGTTCAGTCATGATAGGAAGGGGGTTATAAGGGGTAGGAGGGCTTTATAATATAAAAATAACCGAAAATGACAGATATTACGTCTAATCCATAGTTTTAGAGGTTGCTGAGATGAAGAGTGACACTCTCAAAGCCCTTCAAGTCGAAGTTCAGCCCCAATGAATGGGGGTGGGGATGGGGGTGAAAAGGGGTGGAAAGATGGCGACATGTAAAAATAAGCAAAATATACAGATATTAGTGTCTAACCCATAGTGTTTCAGGTCACTGAGATGAATAGTGACACTCTCAATGCCCATAAAGTCCAAGTTAAGCCCTGATAGCATGGGGGCATGAGAAGGGGTAGGAATGTGATGGCATGTAAAAAAAACCAAAAATTACAGATATTAGAGTCTAGTCCATAGTTCTCCAGGTCGCTTGGATGAAGAGACACACTCCTGATGCGCTTCAAGTCCAAATTCAGCCCCGATGGGAAGTGGGACTGAGAGGTGGTGAAATGTAAAATGTCAAAAATCCTGGGCAATGTAAGTGTAGCGAATATCTTAACAAGAATGGGAGAGAGAAGAGAGAATATTATAAAGGTTTTTACCCAGATATTACCCAGGCAGTGACGGGTTGGTCAGCTATATATACTACATACATACATATCATATATATATATCTATATATTATAATATATATATATATATATATATATATATA
>NC_087217.1:1632620-1667620 GCF_015104395.2 Macrobrachium nipponense | reverse complement strand
CCTTCGTGCCCAAATCAACTCGACTTTAGCTGGGTTTTGCCAAAAGAAATTAAATTCCCTTAGTTTATTTCTCTTTTGGTTTCGTTCACTGTTTACATCATACGAAAACCTTAAAAGTTTTACTCTTTCGTCCACGACCATACAAACATGCATAAACACGCGCATCGTTCGTGTGTGCAAGTGTATATGCACGTGTGAACACAAATACAAAGAGTGAAAACATATGGTACCGAAAATACAGAAAAGAAATCTAACGGAGGCAAAGAAGGTTAACTTCAATCTGCTGTTGGCGAAAAGCGACAGTAAAGGAGATTCGGATTCCGGGGATTCCCGATCCTCTCTTTTCACCCGAGTTGATTTGGGAACAAATCGTCGTGATTTGGGTTGAAAGATACCGGTAGAACTTTCACTGAAGCAGGAGTCAGGAATTTTATTTTTCAGTCACAGCATATTGTATATGACTACTATCCTGTATTAACATATGAAGGGACAGCGCTAACTGCAATCTCATGTACTTATCTAAATGACTTAAAAAAAGACACTGAAGATGTCACGAATGCTTGCCATTTCGTGTACAGAACGTGCACATACATATAACTTCGTCATGACAAAAATTAACTTTACTGTCTTCAATTTCTATGAGAATGGGAAAAACATTGTACAGTTGGTGAACAATATCACAACATCGTAAGATATTAGTGGAGTATATGATTCTCGCATTATTAATGTAGTCTACGAGCGCTTTATTTTATTGGACTAGATAACTTTCCACCACGAGGTAAAATATATACAGCAGGGGAAATGTGTAAATTTATCATGAAAGTCAAAGGTAAACACTCTGCTCTCTACTTCTTTCTTAAAATAATTACGACCTATAGCTTATAAGCCATCTCAAATTTGATATAAAACAAGGGAGTATATATATCAACATTTACTTTGCATATTTAAAATCTTTCTTCGGTTAACTAAATCTTTGTAAATGACATCACGTTTAGTACATCGTGTGCCATTTTGGGATCGAGACTTACAGATAAGATGGCCGAAAAGAATGAAATCTGGGTAAATATAGAAAGCCTGAAGACTGAATCAGGAGTGGTATTCATATTTTTTTGTTTTTTTAACTGAAGAGTGGTATTTATAACAGTTTCTGCGAAAGTCAGTTGCGGTAACTCCTACAGTTGTGCTGGATTAGTATTCGCTATATTATCTGGTATTCTTTACAGACAGAATGGTTTTCATTACATTACAGAATGATATTCATTACATTTTCATTGAACAAAAATTGTTAAAAGTACCACACTCTAGGTTTTGTATTTTTACCAAAGTGCTGAACTTTCTGGATTACTGTCACCCGGTTCTTTTAAGAAAGTTTATTCATTTTTCTCAAGTTTTCTTTATGCCATTTTAAATCGAAGATGAATGCTTGATCACAAGCGGTTCAACGATTTACAACGCAAAGACATTTAAACAACTTACAACGTAAAAGACAAATTCGAACCTGAAATATTTCACAAAATGGAAATCTTAAATTCTTTTTTTATCATAGCTAAGGTAACTGCAGGGCTTATTCTACAAGTAAACTTACAAAAGCCAACTTTAAGCCTTACTAAAATAAAGTACAGTTCATGAATTACAAGTTACAAAGCACTACCATTAATGAATTATGGAATGAATATGTAAAGTCTAAACACTAATAAAAATTAGTAGACATCTAAAGTTTACATTAATACTACAACAAGAAAACAAGTTTTTGTTTTTTTTGTTTAATAACCTCTGTTTAATGTTTATTTTCCAGTGATAATTATGTAAATTTATACTACATTAAATATAAATATTTCTAGGATACATACTGATGTATAGTTGTAAATGTTTCAGTGATACGAAAGTCATCTAGTCTTCCAGTAATAAATTCTCCCATGTTCTCAACATACAGGGAAATGAAGTAGACTTCGGTATCAATACTACACGGATGTGACATCATAGTTTGTAAAATTTATAAATAGGAAAGGATGAAGATGCCCGATGTATTAAATGTACTTACAGCATCATATAGGGCTTGGAAAAAATATGTATTAAAAAAGGTGCAGGATTAATAAGGAACCCATTTCATCCACGCTTTAAATTTCCTAGCTTCAACTTCAGAGTGATTCTACGTTACCTTTCACCTTTCAACAGAACTTCTCGAATTGCTTCGTAACCTTATAAAACTGTCACACCTGAGTCAAACCAACCTAAATTTCAGGTAGCATTGAGAGCTTGCTTTCAATTTTTAAACCACTAGAAAGAAATTAAGGGTTATTTTTCTTCAGTATAATTGCAATCTAAGGTAGCAATGTTTTCATCTTCAACGTAAACGAAAAATGTAAATCACAGAGATATTTGATGAAATTCTTAGGTTTTGCAAAGTTTGGTTTGATACAGATGCGACTTGACTAGACTACCCAAGCCCTCAAAAAAGCTTACCTGACGGTAAATGGTTGACCAAGCACAAATGATCCAGCATTTCTTTCTCTTTTCCGACAATTGGAAAGCAAAAATGAAAATAAGCTTAAGCTTACGATTTCTGGAAAAGAGCCTCTAGTGATTCCCTACTTGAAATAAATATTCTAAGGGACTATTTATATCATATGAAAAATGTGATCCTATGATTTTATATCCAACTATTTACGGACAAGTTGGAATATAGAGGGGAAAATGATCTAGGGTTAATTTTCCTTAAATTACTATTTCATTAGTCTGTGAATTTTGAAAATAACGCATTAAATTTAAATATTGTCAACAGTCAAGTGCTGTGAAAACAATGGAATATAGTGAGCAAAATATTATACATAAGGAAGACTCACGCTTACACCTTCCGCAACTCGCTTTTGATTCTCTAAAACTATATGCAATTCAGCATTCCTGTCAAGTTACAAAAAAGGTGCCTCTATTGGTGAAAATTTCGAATATTTTCAGAACTAGGATTGACCACATAAGAGGGAACGTAAGTATTTGTAGAAACAACTGCACTGAAGTCTTTGAGTACTAACAAAGATATAAATAACCAATGGAGAGATAGTTGCAAAGGGGTACCAATAAATATTCACCAATAAAGAATCACTATTAATCAACTCTTTGTGTATTAACCAACTCCTCCATGTAGTTGAGCCTTTACATTCGGTGACCATTAAAATGATTAAAAGCATGACAGAAATGAGTCATATAATACAATTTTGGGATCCATCCTCATATGCAAGAGCAGTAAAGACTACTCATCTACAACAGTCTCTAATTTTCACCCTTACTGCTCTGGTACAGAGTGCTCCCTGACTTAAGTCATTCTTATTACATAGTTTTATGGAAATGAAATCATTCCAACGTACTCAGAACTAACAACTACTTGATAACTAGCTACAAGCAATTGTCTGCAATTCTTGGGTGATATCTGATCAGTGTCAGCACATACCCTAAAAATATATTTATACATATGGTTAATAATGAAAAAATACATGCCCTTAAAATATGGGAGGTGAGACAGCGAAAAGAAAGAAACACCTTAGTAAAAGCAGAGTTGTACAGGGATAATTTACAAAGAATACAGAGAATGGTAACAGTCCAGAACACAGAGGAGTTCAAGTGGAAAACGAGGCAGAGGTACAGTTGATGACAGAACAGAGATAACCATAAGCGAAGTGAAAAGTTTGCCATGTCATTGGTTTACTACAGAAAGTGATCTTGTAAACATTTTTCCATTTCAGAAAATGATGAGAAGTGGGGAAGGCTCTATGCGAGGGAGTTACACCATATACAGACATAAGGGTTAGTTATATCTGAGGACATATTCAGCGACCTATATAACACCTATTTTAACATTAGCTGAGCATTCTTTTCCGCTGGGTAAAAGTACCAAAAATTTCATGGAAAAACTGTACAGCAAAATATTACCAATATTTGATTATCCAACCACCCGCACAAGGTCTGGTACACTTATTACCTTTTCTGAGCAAGTCTTACCCTACTGATGAAAGTATAACATTTTGCGGAAATGAAAGCAAATTTGGTTCCGAATAGCCCATGAGTACACGTGGAAGCAGATTTTTCATTAAACTGATGTTAGTTATCAATTGACAGAATCTTTGAACTACGTGATCTTTCACGGTTCTTCCACGAAACATTTTGTCAGACGTGGCACAAATGACATTCAGCAAACTTTTCACGGTCTTTGACGACATTTGGTATTTACACAAAATAGATGTTGCTATTATATTTGAGCCAAAAACTGCACTTTATGAATACTGTATCATGTGACTAAACACTTTGGAGCAAAGATACTCGTCGTCCACAAAGGCATATTATTGTCTAGGTCACGTAAGGTCAACGTAATTGACCTTAGATTAATGGAAAATTATCAATAAGAGCATCTATTAAGATTAATGAATATAATGGACCATTTAACATACATGAATAATGCTGTACTTCTGTACACTGTCACGATAAACTGAACTCATTCGGAAACTGATATGACCTCGAATACTTATCGCATAAAATGTACAGTTGTTATGAAATCCTATTACCATCGTCCACGACAAGTATAGTAAGTGTTTCATATAATTTGAATGTGACTCTCAACCGATATCAAATATCAGTCACGAACTTCTTACATTTCAGCTAATTCTTCACTTTAACATTCTTCTTCTTATATATAAATTTATTGAAGACTTTTAAAATGAAGACGCACTTAAGATTAATTACCTCGATATACGAAATCGTCGGACCTTTACCATATGCAGCAATGTGGTCGAGAAAACTAAAACACGATGATGAAATGGTCAATTATTGAACATTTATCTCAACTACTTTAAATGATTTACATATGATAATCAAATATGTACAATCAAATATTGTCTTCGATATTGTAACACAGTTTGGGTGAGCTGATTACAGGGTAGATTTTAGTTATTTCTTTTTCATACCCTTGTGAAAAATTCTTTCAATTAAAAAGCTATTCCTATCAAAATAAATCAACAGCGCATTCCGAATATCATTACCCTACATACACTCCGTTGCGTCGGCTTTCAAAGAAAACATTATTCTACAATAGCATGTACAGCAAGTAAGTAACATATCCTTAAACATACACAAACATATTGTATGCATGTATATATACTGTACAGTATGCATTTATGCATATGTTTACAACAGCACATACACAACACATCTAGAATGTGTACATGCGTAAGTATATGCAATCTATATCCAGAATGTATGTTGTTGAACTTCGGCTAAATAAACAAATCAACATTGAGGATACCTTAGGTGAATTGATACATTTCCTTTCACGACGTCTTACCGTGTCTTCCTTTTCTGCCTTTTCATTTCTGGGTGGAGACATAGACCAAACATCTTAACAGTATTAGGTATAAAAGACGTGTATACGAAAATACATATTCTTCTTCTTTCATCCGGTTAAATTACCTTATTTTTGACATTCTAATGATTAAATGAATTTAAGTTATTAAGAAAGGAAACAAAATTTTCATTACCTATTACGTTGCTGAATTTCTAATATAAAGAGGAAAAATCTAGTGTTAACGGATTCTTTATAGTTACAAAGAACACTATTTCACATAAAAAACAACACTAGCGTTCGTGGTATATATGAAAAATTTAAACTTTATAACATTTACATTAATCTGTGTTATTTCGTGTGTGCGAGATTAAGCATGTACATGTTACTCAGTCTCTGTGTTTATACATATACTTAGTATATATATATATATATATATATATATATATATATATATATATATATATACATATATATATATACATATATTACATATATATATATATTATATATATACTATATATATATATATATATTAATATATATATGATATATATATATATATATATATACACAATATGCATACATATAAATATTTATACTATATATATAGATATATAATATATATCTTATATTATATAATATTATAATTATATATATATATATATTATAATATATATAAATATAATTTAATAATATAATTTCCTTGTGGTATGCATAATCTACACGCGCGCACACATCGCCAGAAAACAAATAAAATAATGCACCCTTCATAAATATATAGTGATCAGATACCTAAAATTCTCTAAAGTTTGAAGCGTAATCAAGATTCCTTAGTCTAGCAAATTCTGGTTTAACATTCATAAAGACATCATATACAATAAGAGTCACATACACTCACACACATATACATGAATCTAAATGACTTGGTATCAAGATATCCTTACAGGTAAGAAAAAATTGACAAGATGTAATCAAAGATCAAGTTTAATGGAGTCGCCATATTGTTTACCTAGCTATAAATAAGATTACAAGTTATGTTTTCTCAAAAGGGGGAAGCTGGTACACGCACACAAATTTCAACTCTTCTTCTTTTATTTAATTGGGAGGAGTCAAGTTATTTAATTATTCTGACCCGCAATTGCAGGACCGATTTCTGAATAGACTTCGTCTATGGGTCCTCTGGTGTCATAGAGGGAGGGCGCCTGGAAGATGATCCCACAGGTTCCAACAACGCAAGCGATGGTGAAGACCCACAGGAACAAGCGATCCAGTACCATTGCGACGTACTTCCAATCTTCAATCACCTGTACCAAAACAACGGGAAAAGAACAATAAAAAGAAAATATAACGCGGCGAACATTCTGCTTCAGAATAATGGCAGCAATTCTATAAATAACGGAGTGTGTGTTTCGTTAGACTCATGAGTATTATAAAGTTAAGACTATGACAGATCTAGACTGTTCAGATTCACTTATTGCAGCAATGTTGAATCACTGGTGTACTTCAGTTAGTGAGAGAAAATCATGAATGAATGTAGGTCATGCAGAGCAAAAACAAGTGCAACGATTCAGCGATTTATTTTAATCATGTATGATTTAGAAACACGAGAGGAATTTTATGATTATTTATCCAACATGTAAAACTCAGTGTCTTCATTTTAAAAAGGCTTATTGAAATCAAAATAAAGTCGACAGGATTAAATTCGTTGGGATACAGAAAATAAAAGTGAGTTGAATAAAACCGAGGCAATATCGAATTTGCTCAGGTCCTTGAGTTGGTGTAGATGAGCCTCAGTGCACCACTTATCATACAGATGCTTATTTATCGAAAGGATATAAACACACTATTTAAGATTTTTTAACGTTACTCTAACTAGGGAAAACGTGTATTCACTTGTAATTCTTTAGCTTCAGGTCATTTTATTTAGTCTTATGAAAACGAGCCTCATATCAAAAGACTACATCTATTATCACTGTCTGTGCATCAGAGTATAAGAGTTCCATGCCATAAAGATATCAATGTTCCAATTGACGTTTTTATTAAGTATTTCCAATCTCTAACCAACAAGCGAATTTCCATCCACAGAAAGTAATATGGGGAATACATTTCCAAATGCAATAGAAAAAAAAAAGAAAATAAAAATAAAAATGATATTGAACAAGAAAAAACTCATGTTGTTAGAGGAAAGGATTTCCTCCTTGAGTGTAACGCGATCATCTCATTCCAACCTTCCACTTTGAAATATTTTGATGCCCTATTCACGGCCCAGAAAACTGGGCATGGCCGAATAACATATGATCAAAAGAAACGAATGGAAAGTGATCCCTGTATTGCGCAAGGTTTAAAATGATTGATCATGTTACAAATTTGACCCCCTGGCATTGAAGGGAATCTGCCTTTTGTGTTTTGGGGGCTTTGATGTTGATTAAACATACATAAATCTCAATATCCTTTACTGGAATATGTCATAGGCTTTCCATTCCCTTTGAAAAAAGGAGATCAAAAGGTGTGTTTACTGTATTAGAAGTGACACGAACACATTTAAAGCTCAGCCAAGCGTGCCTTCTGGTTGTTGTAAATAAATACTATCATATTCTGCAGTCACATTACTCAGTCTGCATTGGAATGTGAGGAAAAAAATTAAAATAACGTCTTCTGTCATATCCTTTGGTGTGAAAGTGTTTAGTCCTCGTGAAAGATAATGTCAGAATTCTAAGTAGTATTAGTCATACTGAATTAAATTTGATCAGGCAATTCAAATTAATGTATTCATGTTTTGGCTATATTTCTTATGTTGTGCTGTGTTCTGTTCCTTAAAGCTCCAAACTAAGTTTCAGTCCCATTGTCTTGTTACAAGAAACAATGTTTTGTTATTTACCAGAGTGCAATACTTAATGTTCCTAAATACACCAGCAACACAATTCGTCCTCACATACACTGTCTGCTACAGAAGTCCAAGGTCTTTTGTGGTACTTCCGGGTTATGTCCAGGTACTTCTAGGTTATGGTAAGGTGCAAAAAAGGTTAACCACAACACCAAGCATTCCTTGGGGAGGACGCCAAGAGGTTGAAGAAAAAATGTGACAAATTTACTCACCATCAATACTCAACATAGTTGATGAGTCCCAACGACTCTTACCCCTTTTCTCAAACTTTCCCCCAAAACTCGAGAGCTCTTTTCACAAATAGATTTTGAGATAAGAAACTGTTCAATTTCATTACAACCTAAACGATAACAGCACAATGGGTCTCCTTGGTTTTTAGCACATAAATGATTGTTTCGATTCATTGTATTACTGCCTCAATCCAAAATGCTGCAAAGCTTTAAATTCACAAGAAACACGTGGCATATATTACGATTTTCATTATACTTTATTACTAGTAGGTCTGTCAGCAATTGCAAGTTTTTAAATTTCTCTGTTCTGTTAGAAGCAATCTAGGTTTTGAGTATTCTGTTTCCCATAAATGAAGAGAGCGTTCCGACCTGTGATATGTTACAAATCTAATTTTAATTGTAACTATGATTTTGAATAATGGAAATAACATTCACAATGCCCTTTCCATTATTTTTACACTATAACATTGTGAACATTTACAGACGAATTCATACAATAAAAATGACAATTTTATTTAACTGAACACAGAATTGAAAAGAATGTTAAAAATCTCTGTCCCACACTAATAAAATAAACAACAACGTTGCGGTTCATCAATGCTATGTTGAGTTACTCTCCACAGCAACCATATCAATTCATAATCTTACAAGATTACATATTTGAAGTTCCCTGTCTTAATCATGGGATTTGGAGGAAAAGGAAATTGTAGAATTACCAAGTACATAACACTAGAAGTTCGGTCAGAAACTGATTAAAAGAAGTAATGAAAGTAGTTTTCAAAGTAGTAATATTTTTTGCGGTAAGATACAGTGCAATATATTTTGAACTACTAGTTTTAAGTGAAGGCAATGCCAGTTTGATTTCTAAAGACAGTATTTAAAAGGGCCATGTCTGTGAAAAAAAAGAAGTGTTGTTATTACAAAAGAATACTCTTCTACCTACGAAAGAAATGCACGAAGATAACTAGTGCATTATGATAACAAGTAAAAAACAAAACCCATTTTGAACACAAGAACTGCATATATCAATAATTGATGAAGAGATATTGCAACAAACAACATAGCAGTACATAATTATAAAAGCTGAATGGGAACTATACTTAATAACAAGTGAGATTGAAATGTGAACAACATTAAGTAAATCATTAAAACCTACTCACAATGAAAAATTAATGTAAACTTAATACTTCTCTGAAGGAAATGAAATATTACAATCTACTTCAACTTAAATATTTGCTTACAAAATCTGATCCACAGGCACGGAATATTGAAAATAAGGAAGTTACGTTTAAACTACATTGCATAAACCTAACAAAATATTTGTATATGACTTTACCACAACCTTGTGATAAGGTCAAACCAGGCAGGAAAAACTATTTGGAAAAGAATGCATCACACAAATATTAATGCTCACAACCTGGCTAATGGCCATCATCAGCACTAAGAGGGGTGAAACTTTATAAACAGTTGGTCATAGCTTCATCACTTTGAGTCTATCCTACACCCAGCATATAAATTAGATTCCACAAAACCCAAAGCCTTCTGGAAACTGAAGTGAAAGACTTGAAGGGATTGGTCAAATAATCACTCCTTTCAAGATGTGAACAGGACTGATAACTCATAACTCCACTACAAAAACGGAACACCAATCAACATACTCCCCGCATTTGAGTAGAGACTAAAGAACCGTAAATGCGAGTGCTCTTGTTTCTGGTGTTCAAAAATAAGTACTTTTTTATATTGACTTGGTCATAGGTTTGTTATGAAATATAGACTGCAATGAACTAAGAGAGCCACATCTAAAGTAAAATTTGACTTCAACACTCTTCATGGAAAAATAGATTTTGTTTTTCACTATCGAGGAACAGTCTACCTTTTAGGCCACTTTGGACGAACAATTTACTTCTTTGCTACTTTTCTGGTACAAATGACTGCCACATACCTCGATATGCCTGAAAGTGTTATGATAATGGATTTGTTAAGCTAAATCACGCGAGTCTGGAGTAGATAAAAATTTTCAATAAAGCATGTCTTTCCTTTAACAAAGTTTTGTTTCTGTTTGGTTTGTATGTAACTTCCAGAAAAATTATGTTCCTGGTTCACTTTGACAGTCTACTTGTATCTGTTGGTCATAAGTTACAGAGCACTATGTCAGTTTTTACAAAACATCTAGTAATTTTCAGTCTCACGAATGGCAGAAAAAAAATTAGTAGGGGGAGATCTGGATCAAGAGAAGGGTCACCAAGGGATGATTAGTTATTCAGTCTTGAACCAGATTTACAGTCTCTGAAGCCTTTTGTTCGTTCTCTTGTTAATAAGATTACACATAAATTTATAGGTGAATACAAAAGAAAAAAATAGACCAAAATTAGGTCCAGTGATTGATTAGACTCCCATACGTAGAAATGTGCCTGTTGAGCAAAAGACCTGATTGGAGGTGGACTGCTCAGCCTTTTTGAGTGTTTGTTTAGTTTCCAAACTTTCTTGTTTTAATTACAGGTTTGTGGCCCTTTTACTGTCTTACTTTAGGCATTGCTTTTTGGAACCACTCAACTGCATGCTATCACATCAGAGTCTCCAGCATTATTAGTACTAATATTATTACTAGTCAGAAGATGAACCCTATTTATATGGAAGAATCCTACAGACTTGAAATTCAAGCTCCAAAGAATAAGATGTTCATTTGAAAGTAACAGAAGGTAATTAGGAAATAAAAAGAACCATAAATTCACAAATTAATAAATAAAATAGATTAAAATGTAAGCAAATTATTAAAATATAAAAATAGTTTTAGGGTTGTATTAAGCTGTATCTTTGCTTGAACTTTTCTGGTTCGAACGGCACAACATCCTCAAGGAGAATGTTCCACAGTCCAATGGTGTGAGGGATAAAGGATCTCCAGAACTGAGAAGTTCGACAACGGGGCACATCTAAAAGAAAGACTGTAAATAGCAGTCAAATATTGTACTCATTCGTCGTCTTCATTACCGAAATCAGCAACCTTAATTTATACTTTTTTTATCGTCACTCAAAATTTACCTTGCGAGTGAAAAGGTAGTTCGTTACCTAAGAGCAAGGATTTTAATAATAAAATGGTATAGGTTAAAATAAATGTTTAACCTTTCTTGACAAGTTCCCGAAACACTCAACTCCCATTTATCTCTTAATTATAAAGGCAAAATAAATGAATTTTAAGCCATTCTCCCACTGCACTTCTTAGTTTCGAAGTTCCGCCATCTGTTCCCTAAAAAAAATCAAACCCACTTTTCTCATCGGGCCGACGAACTTCATCGGCTCTTAGAAAAAATCAAACTCACACATCTGAAATGAGGCTGGCGAGAGTAAAAGAAAAACGTAGGAAACTTCCAGGCGGAAGGAAATCTCCAATCACAGGGTAATTCTCAGAAGCCTGTTTGAGGATAAACAGAGCAGTCTGCCCTTCCACCTTCTATTTCTTCGAGACAGAAACGATGAGCAAGGTATACAACAGAAAGTTCGATTTAAATAAATGCAAGAAGAAATATTCAGAACGAACATGAATTCTTCTCGAATGAAATCATTTTTATAAGCTTCATGCCATCATTATTATTCGATTGATAAAATTTCGTCTTCCAAGATTATTTTTTGAAACTCTAGTTTTAACAGCGTCCACAGAAATACATTAAGGAAATTTCTTTCCACTCATGAAAAGAGTAGTAATGCTAACACCATATGTGCAGAAGCTTTGTTTATACTGATCTTTCAGATTATGGGTGTAGTGCCATGAGAATGTTGTTGATATTCCAACACTTTTCCCAGGGATAAATAACAGATCAAAATGTCTATAGTACCCCAAACTAGAATACGTTATGCACAAGACACTCATAGACTTCGAAACTGTGCCAATCCTTCAGAGTAAATATTAAGGAGCAATCGTAGAATCAAAGACGAATCCTACGTGGCTGAGGCTTCCGCGGCCTCAGAGCTATTTCACAAATGCACAACATTCATCAGCAGATGGTTAACCCTATCTTGTATGCTATGTCCTTCATTTATTGCTTGTACAGATGCCAAAGTTTCTGGGATATGGAAACCCTTTCGTGCTAACATTGTTTCACGACATTTCTCTCTCCTTAACCCAAAACTGTATTAGTCACAGACAGTTATCACAAACGAAGTCTTCCGCTCTCCCTGCACATGAGCAAAGCACCTCAAAAGATACCAATCTATGCTTTAACAGACAACTACTTTGCATTATTGCAGCATTCATACCCCCACGTTTTTAACTCTTCTAATCCTCTTTCCATTAGTAATTCCATATATATTATTCAAGCCTCCAAGATCATTTGTTTTTCCCGAGATACTAGCAAACTTAACTTTTCTTTAGTATTGCCTCATCTTATTTCTGTGTATTATAACATCAGTATTTACCGGATTGCCTTTTTCTACTTCACAACGTTTCAGAATACTCTTTGCCTGTATTGTTTGGTTATCACCCTCTTTTGTCATTGTGCCAGAAACTATAACATTTACACGGATCTACAAACAAGTTGGGAACTTCCATTCTTCATCCCTAACAGTCACTGATCTCTAAAACCCACTTTTCATCGTAATCTTATTCTTGCTACTGTTCACATTTTCACGTCTTTCATTACTCCATCCATAAAAAATAAACAAATTTTAATGACCCATTCTTGTTTGAAACCTATTTGTACACCAGCCCAGTTGCTCTTCATGAAGATTTTCATCATAAAGCTTCATTTTGATAAACAAAATTACAAGCCACATACACCTCTCGTCTATCACGTCTCACATTCTTCAACTTTTCTATATACAGAATGAGGTGTAGCATTTAAGTATTTACACCTTCTCTCGTCTCTTACCTAATACAAAAGGACACTTATTCCACAGAATCACTCTTATTAAACCTTCCCTGTAATTTGACTAATCTCAGTCATCAGTCTCCTAATTCCAGGTTCCTTTCCATTCTTTAACTTTTTAGAACTACTTGTACATCATTGGTAGTCACGTTCATAGCTACTCAAACAAACTTGCAATAGTTGTTTAAAATAAAACAAAAGCCTGCAGGCTCTTTGAACAGCATCTATTTGCTCAAGTATTCTCTTCAGAAAGCAACTCCTCACCTATTCTACCCAAACATTCCAGCTCTAACTTTATTTACTCCATAACATTCACTCTTGCCTTTTTATATGCAGTTCAGTAACTCTCCTGTTTTGTCCATTATACTCAGCTCAACTTTCCCAGCACCGCTCTTTCATTACTTCTCTCTTTGTCCCTGTGCCCTGTTCAAATGACCCAACCTTTGAATCCTTTAAACTCTCTTGATCGTTATTGTTAGCCTATGCTTTATTCCTTTGTGCCTCTTTACCACATTTACTCCCCTCTTAAGTAAAGCACTTGCCTTTATACAATTTATGGCAAAATCTTGAACCCATCCTTATATTCGAGTATAAAGTAAGAAATAAACAATATCAACTACTTCTTTTCTTATTGTTACAGTAACCATTTTTTGCCACTTATACTTCATTATCAGACTGTGCACAGTACTATCGTTGTCGTTTTCATGTACTGTTACATTTAGATCACCAAGCAAGATCAAGTTTTTTCACACCTTATTGTCTTCATTACCTTGCTTCAAAATATGGATCACGAATAATTTCTGTTGACAAGAACCACTCCCTCCTTTGAGCTCTGCTCTTCTACTATGGTTAATGTGTCCCTCTATGCCCAACATACTCTTGCCCTTGTACTCTGGTTTAACTAAGTTTCATAGCATTTAACTATCTACACAGATTCAATATAAAAAGGACTATCCTTTACCTATTTTGATAACAATAATATTCAATATGCATCGGCAGTTTGGGTACAAAGTCATTTGTTGACTTTTACACCTTGTGTATCAGACAGGTCTATACCTCCTTATCCAGCTCACTTCTTGGATGAATATCGTTACTGACACTGACCTTTTTCATTTAATAGATATTCAACTCACCAAACAGCCACCCCACATCCTGTCCTTTTACTTTGTTGCCTCATGCAGCACATCATCAACTATACATTTTTTCTTTTGTACGGCATCCAGTTACATTCAAGTAACTAAAAATTACTATCTTCGTTTTTATCTAAATATTTACAAAACAAGCTCAGGGTATGGGCCTGAGAATCCCAATATTTCTTTTTTCGTTATCCTTAAGAGTAAAATGGTTAAACTGCCCCTGGCCTGAAAAAGGCCCATGTCCCATTTAGGTGACATACCACCGGGGAAACCAAAATCCAGGTAGAAAAGATTACTTTCACCAAGACCGTAGTAAATTTAAATATATATATATATATATATATATATTATATATATATATATATATATATTATATATATATATATATATATATATATATATATAACTGAATCACGAAAATTTGGAACGTGATGAATATAAAGGCAAAAGCAATTAAGGAAAGTGAAACAAAGGAGTACCGCCTTTTGTCTCTCATTCTTTAGTAAGCAGACTGACATAAAATATGGACGTTTACAAAGAAAGCTCAAATAAATGACAGATAGGGATTATATCTACCTGGAATCCAACACACTTGGAGAATTAGTAAACCTACCCAAAACAGGGGTAGAATTTAAGAGGTTTACAAAAGATTAAGTCCAACACTCGGAAGCAAGGACAAAACAATTAAAGGATTATACAGGGCGGGACTAACCACCAAAGATGTTATAAAAATATAATTCAATAAATATAATTTTTGGTGAACTAAATTTTTTTCTGCAAAGTGAACATTTTTACAAAACACGTACTAAACATGCAGATATAAAGAAAATACCTTTTAGAATCCGCAATTATACAACTTACTTCCAACTGTAATTTTAAAATTATCTCTGGCCTGTATTATTTGGAGCCTTGTATAATGAAAATGTTTAAGAATGATCTAAAAGATAACATCACTGAGTTAATTACAAATTAATTACCTTGTAGATATTTTCTTTGTATCCGCATGTTTAATACATGTTTTGTTTACCAAAAAATGAGATTTATGGAATTATATTCTTATAACATCTTTGGTGGTCAGTTACCGCCCTGTATAATCTTTTAATTGTCTTATCTCTGCTTCCGAGCAGTTAGACTTAATCTTTTGTAAACCTCTTAAATTGTACCCCTGTTTTAGGTAGGTCTACTAATTCTCCAGTGTGTTGGATTCCAGGTACATATTTTCCTTTATAATCCCTATCTGACATTTACACAAACTTTCTTTGTAAACTTACTTTCATATTTATATCAGTCTGCTTAGTAAAGGACGAGAGTCGAAAGGCCTTGTAGCAGTACTCTATTGTTTCACTTTTCTTCGTGGTTTTGCCTTATATATATATATATTATATTATATATATATTAGGATATATATATATATATATATATATATATATTATATATATATATATATATATATATATATATATATATATAGATATATATATATATATAATATTATATAATATATAATGTATATATATATTTTATTATATATATATATTATATATATATATATATATATCTATATGTATATATATATATATATATATATTATATATATATATATATATATATATATATATATCATTTGTGCTTCAGTACATATACTTTATGGAAAGAGTCTGTTATATCGATACAGTAAATCTTTCATAAGAGTGCAACTGAACATAATTAAGTGTTCAAAATTTCCAGAGCAACAGAAATAGAGTCACAAACAGGAAAATTCAAAGACACGAGATTATTTAGATAAGATGCCAGGCTAGACAATGATTTTGCCTAATGAATTTTTACCTTGTCGGTCCATAGAAATGGTTTATTTTCTCGCTATGGACTTTCTGTGTGCCCGAAAACTTGCCCATATGTTCAGGTATTGTATTTATACATACGAGAGGTGTTTAATTAATTTATGTTCACTATTTACTATTATATTTAAACTAAAATATTCTCAGAATTATTTTTATATATTTTACTATGAACGTTTATGGACAATCAAGTGTATTTTGAAGAACATAATTTATTTTCAATTTATATTTTGGAAAACTTAGTTTAATTTCAATTTAAAGAAAGACATTATAATCTTTGCACAAATGTTCGTTGAGCTTTCAAAGACCTATATATTTTAATCTTGTCACAGCAATAAATAAAACTCATGTTCATGCTTTATGTTAATTCCATCAGTGCTTTACACAGTTTTATGAAGATATGCCGAAATTCTTATGGTATATGAATTACTATTTAATATCATAAGTGGACTACAACATTCACTATCAACATTTATATGAAAATCATCTAAGCTGAGCGCCTACTATGCAACCAGAAAGCCAGTAGCCAATACTGCAGTAATCATGCAACACCTTTTAAAAATCTTAGGATAAGTCTGCGTCACAATCAATTTAGCTTCCAATGTGGTGGCATCTACATCTGTATATCTGGCTGGTAGAAGCAGGTTTCTGCTGCCAGCTCATCAGTGTAGTGTGGTGTTTGAATCACTCCGTAGAAACCAACGGAGAAATCAGAATGACAGTGGCTCTGTTTTATGAGTGTTTCACGATGTTAGCGGTGCTCTTGATATGCACATTTATATTTAACTATTTGAGTACAAGACTCCAATAAATCTATTATTTTGTGTAGGTAACTCTACGAGTTGCTACTAAAATGTAGACAATGCAGGTTTCAGTTGATGCTTCTTCAATGAGATCGCTTTAGTTTTTGTTATTATCGACATCAGCCTCGTCGTAAGTACTGGTATCTGTGATTTATAACCATCAAGTTTTATTACTGGGATTATTTAAAACGTGGTTTAATATTTTCTCGCTTAATAAAAGATCGGAAACCAATCCTTAAATAAAAAGCAGTTGCAGAAAACATGAAGATTTGCTGCTAAGTGCTTCAGTTTCCTTCAATGAGTGTATTACAGCCACAACACTTTAAGCCCAAGTTGAAAAGAAAACGTTGGTAATTTCATACTTACCACTTTTGCTTGAGCTTCATGGACACATTCTTCCACAAATCGTGCACTAGGCACATGTAGAATGGAAACCAAAGGGATGAGAAAAGTGAATCTTACCTGGCCATATTAACCTGAATCAATCACTGACCATACTGTTGTAGGTCTGCTCATTGGTCCTAAATTGCTGTATTTTACCGATTGGCTCTCCTGGTGAAACGGAAAACCAAATACATATTGCCTAATATTTTCTTACAGAAAACATTTCCTCTACATTTCCTTTTCAGGATAGCGTAAACAATCACTAACCACCCTATTACTGATATTTTGGTAAAAAGCAAGTAATGAAAAACAACTCCATTGATGAACAACAGAAAAGTCAATTGTAAATTTTAGTCACTATCATTCAGAAATTTTTGTGACTCTACGCGCTAAAGGTAGAGTTTTATCTGAATTTTATCTTATGTGCTTTGGTTAGTTTCAAAATATACCACGGTTTACTTCATTCTACTTTTGTACCTTGAGGAAGACTGAAGTGGAGCGCAGTAAAACACTAATACAAAGACAAATATCTACCCTGCAAACACAGCGACAAATACACAACATGCAAGTTGCTACTCTAAAGAGGGAAAGGCAAGGCAAATTTCTAGAGACAAAGTCAGTTTAGAGACAAACGGCAAAAATCATTCCCTTTTAGATGTGTTTAAGGTCGGTCGATTTAGTCTGGTTTTAGAATCACAATGGACTGTTCAGTTTTCATTTTAGTTACAAAGCACAGCCAGAGTGCGCCAAGAAGCGAATGTTAATCAGAATAAGAGGGACTAGATCTCAAAGAAAAGACAAATTAAAAAACAAACAAAATCGAATAAAGGATATTTTAATGAAAGGAGATCACACAGCCAATTTTGAGCCCAGAGGAGGTCCTACATATTTCGATCTTTGATATTTCTTGATTGTTTTGTGTTTGCAGTGCAGTTGTGTTCCCTCCAGCACCATCATCATGACCGAAGCAGATTCTGACCCTTTGGGGTGTGTGAGGGTCCCGGAATCTAGGCTCAGAACGGCAGCGGCGTCTCAAGGAAGAATAATGGAAAAATCCCAACTTACTGGAAAACCAACATGGCGACTCGCTAGCTTTCTCTCGCTCTCGCGGCACGCCCCAACATCATCATCATCATCATCATCATCATCACCACCATCAAATCACCAACACCAACATTAACACCAACACCAACACCTTCACTACCACCTTCACCACCGCATTTGGGACAGCCCCTACGCGAGAGAAGCCTACTCATATCGCCTGGTGCTGACTAAGGTTATTTCAGAAAGCTCATTGTCTATTGAGGGTCTTTGGTCATAGAGGGACGGAGCTCGGAAAAAGATCACCAAGCCAAAGATATTTAGAAGCAGAAACACATACAGGAAAAGTCGGTCAAGGACCGTCGCTATAAATTTCCAATCTTCGCATTCCTGCAAAGGGAAAAATAAATAAAAATGAAATGCAGAAAATGATACTTGGAGAAACAAATAAAATTGAACACAAATAAATCTCGAACATTTTTACTGACTTGTAAGCTTAAACATTTGGCATATCTGTAATTCCACAATGACCGCGTGGCATCAGCGAGAGATTGTAGAGAACAGATATGACTTTTCATTGCATTCAGGAATTGGATTTTATCATAACAGACAAGTCATTTATATATGAACATTTTGTGCTCACTTGAGCACAGCAGTTACTTTCACAGAAGCGATTTCTTTCTGCATTCACATAAACACAATACTGAATCAATTAACATTTGTCCAATATTATCTTTATTACTTGAGCATTAAAAATATAAGTAGACAAATACTTAAAATTCTGTGGATTTAATGCATTACTTTATAAATAAATCATTAGTGGAACAGACACACAGGCATGCAGACAGTTATTTTGACCATTTTGTAATGAATCACGAATCACGCTTTAACAGTTAACAACAATGCATCTTGAAAATCCGATTGCTTACTGCCTCTCTAAAATGAAAAAAAAAAATAAATAAAAATATCTTCGAGAAAGAGCACAATGTACCCTGTTCAGAAGAAGAGTAATCAGCTACAGATGCTAAAAAAATATTTTCTGTTACAAAAAACTAATTACAAATTAGTATCTATATATAAAAAACATTTTACCTGAAACGGCACAAAGACATGCAAAACAATTTTTGCTCAAACACGTCTTAGCTAAAAAAAAAAAAATAAAAGAAATTTGTGTGAGTTGATGGCATTTATGTAGATGGATATGCGTGTTTATATATATATATATATATATTATATATATATATATATATATATATATATATACATATATATATATATATATATATTATATATATATATATATATATATATGCGTATACAGTATAATTACAATATCATACGCTCTTATATATATGTATATATATTATCATATGTAATTGCACCAAGCAAACAAGGCTTGGGACCTATATTGATAAGTAAATTAACCAAATATAAATACATATCTATCTTTAGTTTGTCGACTGTGATTTGTAACAAATAATGACCGCATTGAAGTTTCGAAAGTGGGATTTTTCACTTGTAGTCCTTAATATCAGTAGATTTTTTAATTTCCGCAGTAACCGACAAGCTAGCTACGCAGCTTATAATCATTTCCCATGTCGTGCAGGCAATTCTTTTCTGCCGGGTCAAACTTTATACATTAGCCAACAAAATTTGTAAATTGGTGAACATTTTCTTGGCATCCATAGCATGCGCCACATTTTAATAAAAGGACATAAGTAACAAGCACGTTAACCTATACGTGGCCATGTACCCCATTTTTTTTTACAATTTCGTCCTATCTAGAATTTGCCAATAGGAAAATCAACTTATATATAAAACAAACCATATCAAAATGTCATTTCCTGTGCGTTCTTCGTTTAATTATCTTTTGGCAACTAATTTATTTTATTCACAAGAGTACTATTGTTTTTTACCTGTAATCCTTATATATTTGATATGTTTTTATGATAACCTTATCTAAAATTTCCCCAAAACTTGAAACGGGTATTATATACGTTTGCAACTCGTCTAATCTCTGAAAATTATTTTTGTCCTAAAAATTTCTCATAACAGATTTTCCGTTCTGAACAACTGGAATTGGAATTGGTCGCATTACACCGTTCTATCCACACTTTCACCAAAACCTTAAAAGAACTAGAATTTTCGAAAAAAAATTCTTATATATTCTACAGTATTCGATATTTGATATAATTCTGTGGTATTTAATGATATCCCATGTTTTTATGTGAGTAGTACCATAGCTAGCTCACAAGCAATAACTTCAAAGTAGCTAAATAACTTTATCAGCAACACTATAAGATTTGCAGTTTCAAACACCTAAAGAATGTTCGGTATTCTTAACGTATTTCATTTGTTTGTTTGTTTTTTTCTATTTCATATATAGCTGTTGTCCTAAAAATGTGTGTGCGAGATTTGAAATTATAAGCAGAAACTGGTTATTAGCAATTTCAACTAGTCAAAACAAAAAGCCACTTTGAGTCTACTGGTACAAAGCATCAACTAATAATATCATTATCATTTAATTTGATTACAAAGAATTTCGACAAAATAATCAACACGGAGTATTTCTTTTCGATAAACAGAAAATTATCTTAACCAGCTCTTAGCTTTCTGTAAAATGCACGGCCTATGAAGACATACATTGCATTGGGGTAACTTGAAAAAACCACCAGGCCATAAAGTCACAATCTACTAATGCAGTGGATAAATTACTCTGAGACAAAACGTGAAACACTATGTGGGCAGTTGATGAAAAATGAGCCCTTAAACAAAAGCATGTGGACAGCATAAAGCATTAGATTCTAGTATCAGAAAAATTAACTCGTAAAAGTAATGAAAAGAAAATGGAAATGGTGAAGTGATATCTATAAAATACCTTAATAATCTCCAGTTAACAATTCGTCTCACAGGAAGGATTAAAAATGTCCTTTTAATACTTGAATGTCAGGGAGCATGGCCATTGCGATGCATCTAACCCATAGCTCTGATTCAGGGTAGTCATACTGTGTCACTGAAGTTTGAGATGTTACGTAACAATTTTTTTCGCTTTTTATTATTGTAGGTTCTCCGATTCTTTATCTGGAGCTGTCGCTTTCTGTCATCATGATTTGCCTCAGAAAATATTAAAGGAATACAAAGTTTTCAAGTATGAAAATATAAGCAACATTTTTTTGTCACCTGTCATATGAAATTTATTTATGTTATATTCACACATTTCACTTATTATTGCTACTAATGATAACAAATTTGTAGAAACTTCTCACCAAAATAATTGGAACTTGAGAGAGATCTTATAGTGAAGGTAGCGAACCCTGTTCTGTTCGACTGATTAATGAACTATTGGCTCGTCTGACTAATTTTTAACATAATTATATTGTCTCAAACTGCTCGCGAGAAGTCAAGACGACAACTCTCCTACTCAGTGTGGGAAGTTTAAAATAGTATATAATTTAGTGAAATAAGCTTTGGGATGATTACTTTTCTTTCTTAAATATTATTAAAAATTCATAGTAAACGTCAATATAAAAAGCCACAGAAGTTACTGTCTTGACAAGAAATTTTTCACAGAACAGAATCCACAAATGTGAAAAATGAAGCGATGGACCACAAAGAAGTAAATGGAAACTTTAAAAACGGAAACGCTGATAAGCATCAATAATAACCTTTATGATACATTTCCTTCCCTAATCCTTAACAAAAGACCTCGGGAACTGGACATCAAGGCACCTCACCAAGAACACTGTTACTTGACAAACAATAACTTTATACTAACTTATAAACTCAAGAACCAAGAATGAGAGGAAAAGCCTTCAGCGAAAATGGATACGTATGGAAAAGAGCCAATCAAAATTTCCCAAAAATGAAAAACCCGTCATTTTGAAGAATTTAGTCTTTTCACGCAAAAACCAATACTGCAACGATGGTATCCTAAAGTAAGCCGAAGTCTGTGGTACTGTTGCCAAATTCTCTAAGCATGAAAAAAACCTTGCAAACAAAGAAACGGTTTATTAAATTTGGCCGATTCCACCACATTCTATCATTTCTATGTGATGCAAGCCAATCTATGTATATACAAAGAAAGGAAAATCTATGATAAACCTTATTTTAGCTGCAAGACCAATTGAAAATAATGAGGAAACTCCACTAGAAACACCAATCCTTGTACACAGGTAAGAAATATGGGAGGAAAGATCATCATCATGAGGAATAAAGGGTAAACTCAGAAATTCGAAGTTTGAAAGAGTAATAGAAAAAATGTGTCTAAGACAAAATTTTCAAAAACGTGATAGTGTGGATATGATTAGTAATTGGTAATTGGTATGAACAGACAAAGAAGATCAGAGTCAGCCTTTCTTAATCCCTCAATAATAACCATACTAATCATAATATATATATATATAAAAAACTTTAATCACTGCTATAATCCAAGCGAAATCAATAGAGCTGGTCCAATAAAAAATTTTTAATTATAATTTAAAAATAAAAACAATAAATTTCTTTTGGGGTCTAAATTCATAATTTTCTGTAAATGAAAATTACGAGATCAGCAACGGCCAAACTAAACAAAATCCACTCATTCTTTTCTTATTATGCAGGGCAAGTTGTCCTTACGTAAGAATTTAGAAACAAACTAAAACATTAGCATTTTAAAAAGCGATAAAAAAATTTTCTATGCAATTTGTTTTAAGTTTTGGACAATTGGTTTTCTCACACATGCCAGGTCAGATTCCATTTTCCTTTAAATGTTACTATATATATATTTCTTGGCTTCTTGTTCTGACAGCAGAAACTAATGACTCAACATAACACTCCTCTCATGAACGTATCCCATGACTGCTGTACATGCACACTATACATTTTAAAGATTAATTACGGAGAATAAAGGATCTGTATTATCTAAAATGATAACGGACTACAAAATACTAGATGCAAATTCTAAATAAAATTTAAACAGTTATATTCTCAAGCAACTAACAAAGAGCCTACAAATGTCATGCGCCTGCAGCCTCCCGTGTAACAGCGCCTTTTAAACACCAATACCAAAATACTATGAGACTGAAACCTCAAACATATTTTGATAATCTACCTTTTTATTTAAGAAAAATCTGAAAAATCTTCATTCCAGTAGGTACATTGTGATATGAATGGTTGCAATAAGCTTCAATGGATATTCTGTTTTATTATGAAAATATTCAGGTGTGTTAGCAATTAATATATTCAGACCGTCGGGTGAACTGTGGCAACACGTTAAGGAGGCTCTTGGAGTTTGATGTCTCCCGGGGCTTTAAAGAACTTGACTCAGAAAAAACAGATTTTTGAACTATGGAAAATTCCAATACTAAAATGAAAATCTGGGCGTATCTTCTACGGAACCGTTTGAGGATTCTGGGAAAAATTAAATAGATTCTCATTTCAAAATGTTCTTTGTACAGGTCACTAATACACAGATGTTCGTAGCAAAATCATTTTGGGGTTTTGTTCGGTATTAATAATTTTTATTCTTTGAGAAAGTCTGTTAGATTTTGTTGACTACCTTGCCTTCATGAATTTGAGTTGGAAAATTCTCACATTTTCTGTCGTTAGTCAGTCATGGCCACAAACAGAGTGATTCGATCACGTATACTGTAATAACTTTCGGTATAAATATTTCTTTCATATATTCATTTCAACACACATATGTTCTATATTTTTCTCCGATGGTGAATGAATATAAAGCTATTTTGCGCACGAAGAGGATGATACACTAAAATATGGAGGTCCAAACAATTACACACATGCTGAGGAAGAATAGATTTCAAGAATACAACAGAGTATATGAAAGACAGACAATAAGTAAAATAGAGAGGAACTTGCTAGAAATCAGGAAAATACAGTGTGTCAGAAGAGAAATGATATGTTTCTCGCCCATGAAGTCCAATGACAGTAAAAGGAGGTCATTAGATTTAAAAGTTTGTCAGAGGCATAGTATGAAATATTCCTGTATTTCGGTTAAAAAAAGAATAAAAAAATAAAAAAGGAAGCACGAATTATCACATGTAACCAGACACTTCCACTACCAACGACAATCTTTCATATAGCTCTCCAGTCCAAAAACAAACATCAGTCTTCTCATATCCATACGAGCATGTTCTACAAAGCACAAAGAATCCACAAATTTGGTGCAAAACACATACGAAATAGAATGTTGAATGAACGGTAACGTGCGAACATACTGTTTTCTCAAACGCAAGCCAATCTAACATACGCACACCACATTAAGTATTTATCTAATATTGGCACCTCTACTTTAAAAATAAAATTCACACTCAGTCACAAACACTGCAATACCAAAGCCACAAACATCTCACAACTGTGTGACAATAACAGCTCTCTACGTTACGTACATACAAAACACGAACAGGTGAACCGCACTTATGCAGACACTTATTCAAAAGATTAAAAGAAGGAACATGATAGACGGAAGGCTGATGGGTCACGAAGAAGTCACGGTAAAACTATCGACAAATTTCAGAAAAAAAGGAGCAAGTCAAAAATATAAAGAAAAGAAAAAACTTTTATTATGTAATTATTTTACTTTTCCCTGAAAAAATCTGGTCTATATCCTTATAATAACCTGTCATCTCTTTATTAACAGAATATCTAGTGATTTTTTTCCTTTCAAGAAAATTTAACAACAAAATAAATGATTTCTCCACAAGGGCAACTACCCTAACTATTCTGCATAATATAAAAACATAATATAGGTATATGAGTAGCTTATCAAAAACTAAACAAAAGCACAGAGAGAGAAAAACAGAGAAGCTAGCCAACAAAATGTTTAGTGAACCGCGTCAAAAATAAAAACCTACGTGATTACATAAGGAAAAAATGTTTTATTTTGTGAAGATAACTCACCTCATTATCTCTGTCTGCATCTTTGATGTGCTGAGCAATATACTGGACTCCCTCAATCGCTTTTTGGATTTCAGGTGAGTAAGTTCTCTGGTTGTGGAGGTGACAGCCCCCAAGGTCTGTGCAAAGATATTTATTTTGTCAAATTAATCAGATTTTTTAAATTGTGCAAGAGAACCTCCAATGGCTTGCCTTATTATAATAAGGTGACATCACTATCACATTTTCTCATTCATTTCATGGCATGCAAAGTTATTACAAATATTTCCAACAGTATCAGGAGTTATCCTTTTTTTTTTTTTGCACTTAAAGCTACCACTATGTAAGTATGCATTTCCATTTTAAATTTCTCATTAAACTGGGGAAATACTGACATACTCAATAATACACCAATTTTACATAAATAATACAATCGAGGTAATCTTTTACAACACAATATGCCTAATAACAGCAGGAAAGGCTTAGCAAAGCGCAAATGGAAATAAGTGTTGGGGGGGGGGGGGTGGGGGGTAATCTTCCAGAGACCGATTTATTGTCAACCCATTATGTTTACCTTTTTTTTCCATAAGAACTTGAGAAGATGTGAGTTATATTTAATGAGATGGTGAGTTATGAGATTCTGAGTTTTCGGTTAAGACTGTTCTGCAGATGATAGATGACATTAGCAAAGTACCTTGCAGATCCATAGTGACATTTACAAACATTACAGTCGCTGACTACCGAAGTGTTCCAAAGATACGTTTCGAAGAGTGTGTTTGGTTTATTCGAGTAATTTTTAGTGACCCTTTTTATATTTAATAGGACTGGGAGCAAATGGAAATGACTATAACGTTACTGAATAGTCTAACGAAACAGGGCTTACAGATTCCTCAAAAGAACAGTAATACTTTAAAAACCAAAAATCGTCCTTATTCATAACCAGGGAATTCACTAACCCTCCCTTTTTAAATATCAATAGTAAAAGTTAGCTATTTCTCAGAACAAAGCAGAGATAAGGCCTTTCAACATTTTTCAAGGGGTTCCTTTCCTCGGTAACTCTCAGTCTAGTAGTCATACTATATTTGCTTTTTATTATGAGTAAAATGCAAAAATCCTTTATAAATGACCTTGTGTTCTTTATCAGAACTAATCCTAAGACTGAACTCTCTCTCAATGGGGAATTTGAAATGGATAAACCGTTAGCTCAAGTATGTGTCCATCATTGTACACTTTTTTTTATTACATTTTCCCCTTAGTGTTTAATGTTTATCACTATACTCTCTTAGATGTTATATCTTTTAATGTGCGTGTAAATGTAACATTAAGTCGTAAAAGAATACAAGTAAACATATCCATCTTTGTCTCATTCATTTACTTGATACTCTGCATTGCTTCTTAATTTAAGTGAAATACTGCATGCTACCTATCTACAGAATTAGATTAAATATACTTTGCTTGAGATATTGCCTAAAGCGAATGTGATCAAATGTAATTTATTCTTTCCGAATGCGCGTGAATACTCCTGAGAGAGAGTTGTAATTCTGACAGCTTTCCTACGCAACGTAAGATGCTTAATCCTTTAGATTACGCAATCTCTTGTCCGTGGGTAAGAGATGGAGATTTAACCGAGATACCTCCTTAGAGCTGACTCTCGCCAGACTGAAATATACGCTGGGCGGGTATTCTCTACAAGGGGAAAAATACCTCGATATATCATGTATAATCCCATAGTCTCGCCATTTTTTCATCCAAATAGGACTTTAACTGGCTAATTTATCACGCTTCCAACATCGCCTCTCCAACAGCTGAGCCTCCATTTCATTATGTCAATTTACTCCTTATATTTCCCGAAACATTTTCACCTTTACCTAGAAACTTCCTAAGGAATTTAAGAACTTCTTTTTTAACATATACAAAAAATACTACCTCTCAAAATTCTTTACTATTAACTCTTACCAATACACTTAAACACAAAGGCGACCATTACTATTGTAACAAACGTTCAATAGATATTTATATTTTGTGAGCGTAGTCATTGGGTAATTTGTCTATTTATGTTTTCACGCAAATATCTAGCAACCCTTTTAATAGGTTGTTCAGTTGTTTGGATAATTACTCAGAGGAATTAGTCGGATTCTTGTTTGCTTTAATTTTGTTCTCGTTTTTCCAGAGTTTTTTAGTTCTCGCCTGACTCCTGCGTGGGTCCTAATAGTAATTTTTTCCCCCGTCCTCCGACCAAGGTTTCTGAGTTATGGGGTAATGTTGATATTTATATTTAGAGTGAAGTTTTTCCCATTCTTTTTGCGTTAGTTATGTGTGTACTGGGCTTTGGTTTATTGTTGGTATTGTTTAATGATATTGAGTAATGATTGCCACTATTTGTTTATTTATTTATGAAATAATATTATCAATGGAACCCTGTGCCTTTTTTAACCATCTTTTTGTAGCAAATCCATACTGTCCAGCAGGTCATAAAAAGCTGAGACAGAAAGAGTTGGGTTTGTTACACTGTTTGCTACACTATGTACAAATGCATAGTAGTCATAAACATCAGCCTTTGGTATTACACGAATGCATTTTATGGAGTTCTATATTCTGATCAATTTTAAATTACATTATATTATCATGCAGCTGTACAAAATGTAAACTGTTCTCAATTCTGTTGTTTATTAGGGCAACTATAAGATTCTTATTTCAGTATGTTCCTGGCGCATTGCTTGTTATTTCCTACAGGTTGGAAAAAACCGAGCATACTAACAGTAACAATGCCTGAATAATCTGACGAATTCGATTACTCTCTTTTCCCTCTGAATGTTACCGCACCCTTGTAACAAATGTTCCCAGTCTAATCAGGCTTCCCCCTCAGTTTTATGATTATAAAAGCTATCAAGTATTAGTCCAAGTGGCACTTGTTCCGCTAAAAGGGCACAGACAGACGAGAATTATTTGTCATTTACGTTATGTACATGATTACATACTCTTGATTCTGACCGTTAAGTGATATGTACTTTGTATATAACATTATTAATTAATAAGAAACAAGTCGTTTTAGTGAGATTATACTATCTATTCACTTGGTGCTCTGTGGCTGAAACAAGCTTCTTTTTCCTATCAGTGTTTACCATAATGAAATAGCGATTTATAGGTACATATTTTACCAAGGTCAAGCGAAAGGGAAGGTCTGCTCACTTCCCTCAAAATCCCCAATGCAAGTGGAGCTTTGTCTACCTCCTCATTGCATCAGCGGGTGAATTGCCGTAAAGAAAACGAAAAAAGGAAAATGGGTATAATTTGGGGGACTACTATTACTATCACAATATCATTAAGTGTTTCATATCACCCTACAATTTCGTTTCTACTAATATAAACGCCAGTAATAAGGAAGTAATTCTTGCACCATACTGGAATTAGTGAAAGAGGAGCTTCGTGCATCAATGTAATTACTAACAATGTAAAAGTGACGCACTATTTTCATATACATACATATTTTTGAGATAGGTTCCAAAACCGGATTTTACTTGTATTTTTTGGAATTGGGACAGTCGTTTATAAATGCTACAACCCTTAGATGTACGTGCCACATCTTTTGATTGTTTACCTTTCGTATTTCTTAATTTTTTGGGAAAAATTGGAAAATTACACCTATTTCCATCTTAAATTTCCCGATTCCTATACCTGAAGCCATCAACACAACACTCACATGACATTATGCAGTGATATGTATACTCTATTATTATTGAGAAATTCTCAAGTCTACCTTTATTATTACTCCGTGCCAGTCAGGTCAGCACTGAAAGAGTTTCCCGTCCTAGACCTTGAGCAGATACCTCTAAGATACGCCATCGTCTACGTATTACCCCAGGTGGTAGGCAACTCCACCCAACTGGGTAGACCTTGTCTCTCTTGGCCATATATGGGACATGATAGCTTAATTCATATGCATACATACATACACACAAATATAAATTACATACATATATATTTGTGTGTATATACATACATGGAATTGACGTTTTACCAAATACCTATGTAATTGGAATACCTACAATGCCAACATAAATTCTCGATTTCTTCGCCTTTTGGATGCAGCTCTCACTAAAACATGTGAAAAATCATGAACTTTTGAGGGCAATGTGGTTATTCCAAATACAAACACACACACGCGCACACACACACACACACACACACACACACATATATATATATATATATATATATATATATATATATATATATATATATATATATATATATATTTATTTATTACTAGCTGACCAACCCGATGTTGCCTGGGAAGAACTCATAGAAATTTTCCAGCACCTCCTTAAATGACTGTCCCTTTCATCCAAAAATATGAAAAATATTTGTATCTTGATCAATTGTAAATTAGTCAACATGCAATTAATTCTGTAAATGTGAGGAATCTCGTGTGATTCCTCTATGGTAGGAATGACAAAAGCAACATTTCTTATTTTGGTTATATAACTGGACTGAGAGCCGCACAACCCTCTGATATCTACACTGGAATCAGTATTACCAAGCTACATCCAGGAAAGCGGAATCTACGCAATTGTTATTCATAACGGGGAGAAACTCGTCTTGCAAGTTTAGACTGGACACTGCTTGTAATTGCTACACTGACCTCTCAACATGAATAGCATAAAGATGATGTTCAAATATGGCATCAGTAGTAACCTATTTATACTATGTTATTTAACTAAATATTCAGAAAAATATTGTGTTGGTGGAAGTTATTTGCCATTTCACAGTTCGCTGCTGCAGTATTATGTATTATGTTTAAGGAGAGTTCGGTCTCAATTTAGTTCCCCTTCTTGAAAATTCAGTGCGCCTCTGTTGACTTCAATAAATTATGTAAATGGAAGTTAATCAACCTCGGCTGGTCGCAGATGGGAGTACAAGCACACATTGGTCCAGAAACCCCATCCCGAAATGCACCAGTCACCTATATCTTGGACAAACTCGCTCTATCGGCCCCTCAAATTCAAGACATCTGTTTCCCACTCTCCATCTTCTTCTTTCCCCACTAAAATTCCGAACGATACACACGTCAACTTGCGGTTTTTCCTCCTCTTAAGTTCTTAATATCTGTCCTTTTACCTATCTAAGTGGCATTTTTACCGCATCTTTGCAACTCACTTGTCAATACTTTTTACAACATAAATGCTATGCAAGTTGAGTACTCCAGCAACCTATAATTTTTCTCACTTGTTTGCAATCAACAAACAATTCCATTCGAAAATGAAAATCTAACTCGACGATCTGGTCATTCATTTAAATTTCCGCTTCATAGTTTTCCCGCTCTCTTCCACGCTTCAATATTTAGTCACACCTCTATCATCCTACCTTAACCTCAAAACCCCTATACAGATCCCCCTTATGGTTTTTTCCGCCATTCATACTACCATTCACGTCTCCCCTTTCATGGCTTCCATTTATTCTTAGTATTTTAATCATGGTAAATCCAATTTCAACTTTCTTTCATCCCCCTAGCACCTCATTTTTGTTAACATCTACAATTGTAACATTAGCAAACACATTTCATTCTTGACCCATTTTCCTAACCCTCATCTTTGCATGGACTTCCTCTAATTTCTCATTAGAGTTACGTCATTAAAACTCTTAATTATCCTCAAGACATTACCTTCTACAACGTACGTCCTTGAACCCCCTCTCCCCCTATGCATCCCTAACAATTCCAGCATGAGTCTCTTCAAGGACCTGGTACACAACATTCGGCTATTTCCTTCTAACTCTGAAACGTTATCACAGTGGTTTTAAAACAAAGAACGCATCCACAAACACCTCCCACCGTCTTTACTATAAGTCCACGATACTTAATTTCTATCAGGTCTTCTATGAGAGTTATTGTTATTTTACACACGCACGCGCACGCACACACACACACACACACACACACACACACACACACACATATATATATATATATATATATATATAATATATACATACATACATATCATACATACATACATAATATCACATCATACATACATACATACATACATACATACATACATACAAACATGTACAGACATACATGCATACATATATGTGCGTATTTAAACTGCATTCAATCAAAAGTAAGCTTTTCTCGGCTCCAATGAATTGCAGATGATTTTTATAGCTAAACAAAGGGAAGCTGTAATACACTGAAATGCTTGCGGTGTAAATTAACTTAATTTATAAAGGTGACTTAAGAGACTATAGTTTAAAATAGTTCATAGTATACAGTCTCAATGGGATGAACCTTTATAAATACGGTTTGTAAAAGTATAAACTCTTACCAAATTCTATGCTATTTCTCTACTTGGTTTGCTTGTAAAAACATCGCGTATAAAATAATTTTTCTACTTATCAAGTAAATTAAAAAACATTTCTAACGTACTTTTTTTTTCTTTTACAAGAGTCAGGCTTCGTTAATGGAAGCATTTAAAGGTTACGTAAATCCTACATAGACTTTTATGGACAATCTACAATACTATATATAATGTACGAAACTAAAAAGGTAAAGGACTTTTGGATTTTTAGCATATCTACCATCTACCTTGGGCTTTAATAGCATTTATATAATAATATATAAATGGTATTACTTGTAAAGTATTACTTTTACGGGGAAAACATCCAACATCTACAAACAAAATAATTTATCAGACCTTTAATAACCTCCCTTAGCAATTCATCAAAACATCTAAAATCTTTACACTTCCGAAAAGTGAGGAGAAAACCTGAAATTTATTTTTGTCATGAAAAAACAACAAACTTTGAATATCGTTTTGAGTACAATTCAACAGTTTATTACATTGTACAAGTTTTCAACTGTTGGCAGACAAATAAAATCATCAATAAAACTGAAACATTATTCCTAAATTACTTTAAGCTTCTCTGCTTAGTGTTTTGAACATCTCATGAAAGAAATCTATCAGCAAATATAGGTAGGCAGTGTTGCTCTTACTTTTGGTTAAAACATCACAGTTCCACTATTGAGGCAAAATACAGAAAAAGCATTGACGAATGATTCAGTTTCCTTGATCAGTAAGTATTAAGAACTCGGAACAGCTGTCGATATGCGTCAAGGCCTTAATCATTATAAGGGTACACAGATAAATACAATGCTCACCACATTTACCAGCAGAATGCGAAGTCAGAAAATCTTCGTTGAACTTGAATCCGTTTCCTCCGCCTCCGCCTCCTCCTCCCCCTCCACCACCGCCACCGCCACCACCTCCACCTCCTCCTCCGCCACCTCCGCCTCCACCCCCTCCGGCACTGCCACCATTACCATTGAAGCCCCTTCGCTCGCCTCCTCGAAATTCTACGAAGGGATCGTTGTATGGATCACTGTTGACAGAAAATGTTTTAAATGAGCCAAAAAGAACAAGCTTATTTGTTTTACTGTATACGGGATGAAAGTGTATTAACATTCTCATTCGCTGTGGTGATGATGTTGATCTGTGACAGTCACTTCCCACTAACGGCTTTCAGTAATAACAAGATAAAATGAAGAAGTATATTCTGGAATAGGGTAGAAATATTACTTTTACTGTACTGTGTACACTGAAATGCTTAAATTTATTAAAAAGAACCACCCAATTTCTCTGTTTCAAATGTAATCAAATATTCATTTATATACACTGAAAATTACAGTTTTCCTACTAACAGGCAAAGCAAAACGAAGGTAATTGAAATTGGTCATAATTTAAAAAATGCTTCACCAGCAATATAAGAAAAAGGTAACGATATGTCCAGAATGTGATAAGCTTTCAGGGCCTACAAATGAAGTGTTATGTATTAACTATCACTAATTAATGTGAGATACAGGAATAGAAAATCCATATGCCATAAGGAAAGGAATCATAACAAAGAGACTTTGTGAAACAGTTATTAAAGCAGAGTTTTAATTTTCTAATGTTATACATATACACACATATACGTATATTATATGTGTGTGTAAATGTGTGTCACAAATGATGAGTCCTCACGTGTGTATAAATCATAACGCCATTAATTAAAACTACATCATTCGGAAATCCTGTACTCCATTCGACATGCTACGTTTTATACAGAGCTTTTTACAAAACAGCATATTTGGAGAGCTGTGGGTGACGAAACAACCTTCCCATTGTAATAACACCAAATCTTTCTAAGATCAAACGACAGTTCGTTTCTGTCTACAGTAGAACTTTAAATATGGCGATTTCATTCCAGGTTACTGTAATTGTAACCCTGCGTTCTATCTCATAACTGCTAGTTGATAATGAAATGCCTATATTTCACAAAAATATTTTGAATCTGAATGTCATAATGGTATTTTTTTAATACGTAAATACCACATGCGTCATGGCATTTGGTATGCTCATAACGGTAGCAATATAAAGGAAGAACCAGTGAAGATTTTCAGTACAGTAAGCACAACATTGTCAGATTTAAAAAGAAAAAAAAGTCATGGCTACTATATTAATTATTCCCATTTTGCCTATTTCTTTTCTACCAATGATCTCTCCATCTTTGGCGTTTCACATAAATTATTGGTAATGTGGCAACTTTAACTAAAATTAGCAAAAATATGTGGCTTCAGATCTCATGACTAGGCAAATTGCAGTTCCCTATTTGCGTACTGTTGTTTATACATCCACAAAAGAGTTATAGATATATATTCCTCAATATATATTTATAACCAGTTGAGGAATATATATAAATATATATTCCTAAACTGGCCGGTCTTAAAACCTAGTTTACAATTTCTTTGAATTAAACATTCCTATTTAAACCATCTGGGATGCTGCCGCAAAGCCGCAAGAAAGACTAAAACCTTTCTCTAACTACGGAGGCGTTGGTGAGATTACTCATCCTTCTGGTCAGATTTTGTTGGTTCATATCTGAACAAGGTATCAGTAGCCAAGACATTCACTAGCCAGTCTTGTTTCTAAAAAAAATGAAACCCCACGCAGCTTTATTAGTAATAAAGATATTCTACTTTCAATCTACTGAAACACTCATCTCTGAAGGAACTCCGCAATAACAAAATGTTAACCATTTTTGTATTTTCTTAAACTGCATTGGAACCTACCAAATAATGAATTCTCTAACGATTGCTCGTTTTACAGAGCTGATTTAACAAAAACATAGACGACACCAAATGCAGCTTTCGTCGATACCAGCATTATGGTAGCTGGTAGGCATGGACTGGTACAGCATTACAGAATAATGGAGACTTGGCAGTTTTCACGATCTACTGAATTTGGTAACAAAAGAAAATGGTTTAGATTACAATAAGCTCTCCAAAGGTGCTGTTTTGAAGGGGAAAAAAAGTGGAACTCCCTCTGCTTTCTTAAATCATATATATTTGAAAATGATTGGCTCTTATGTTGGTTGCTCAACCTGAACATTTAATGAACGACTATTTCTGTGAGAGCCGGTATGAGGATGTAACTCTCTCTACTTTTCAAAAGGTTGCACTTGTATTGTGTACCCTCTAGCAAACTTGTATAAAGTAGGAATCTTTATGCCTACAAAGGTTGTAAAGGAGTAAGAACATTTTCTTTTGAAAAATACTTGAACGCATTCGATGTAAGGTTAACTGA
>NC_087217.1:1520120-1627620 GCF_015104395.2 Macrobrachium nipponense | reverse complement strand
TCTTTACTATAAACATTTGCCTATCCTTGATATGCAAACCCGCTGGCAATTTAAATATTTACTCCATCTTAGTATCATCCATCGTCATTCAGTCTCCGTATAATAACTCCTCTGGGATAAACACGCTCGGGGTGAAGGGGAACGGACTTTGCAATAATATTTACGGAGACAATATTGCATAAAACCTCAAGAGCCGAGTTCGTTCTGATATTGTTAAAGAACGACACCTTTTTTCTAAGAACATCAAAAGTTTAGTAGAATATACCTAAGTGAGAATACAGAACTTAAGAGAAAATGAAACAGTAAAAGGCTAACACTTTGGTGCACATTACCACTGGTATAAAAATATATATCTACATATCGTATAAGACTGTTTAAGAACCAAATATTTGACATAAATAAATTTTATTATATTTATAGTATATACCGCAACTAAAGAAAAACGAACTGCTGAATTTATTCTTGCCAATGTAATACTGTACATTTAGTAAAACTTGTGAAATCAAAACGAGGTACCTTCACAAAAAGAAAAAAAGATTATATATATATATATATATATATATATATATATATATATATATATATATATATATATATATATATATATATAACATACTTTCATTACAACGACGCAATCGCATTCTCGTTATATTAATTAATTATCAATGGTGAACTTTAAACGTTTACGGATGAGTGGCCAATTTATAATGAACGAAATTCTATTGCCGTCCCAACCTCATTAAATCTCATTGCTACAATAAGGTCACACAGTAATTACATTAGTGAGGTGAAGGGTCAGATGACTATACTCTTGTAATTTTAATAACTTCGTTTTCTCCTTCTTTGCAAAATACATCCGTTTTCTTTATTCAAGGATAGAAAATTTGACTATTATTTGCTTACGTCATTCTGACCAACTGCCTGGAAAAACTGTCAAGACAAATTACATATAACCTCTGGAAAACATAGATGTTAAAAAGATTCTAAACCTAACAAATAATAATTATAAACTTGCATTCTAACTGAAACTAACAAGTCTGTTTTTGGCGTAACTAAATCCGACAAAGGCTTTTATAGTGGATTACTTTATGACCAACTTAAAATGTATCCACCATCACTCCATCTGTTTACGTGTATTATACATATACTTTTTAAATTATAAAACCTTAGTAAAATTTCCAAGGAATATGGTTATTCTTAACCCAGGAAAACGTAGAATATGTTGATATTTAAAGAAATAGCAAGTATAAAAATGAGGCTAAGTTTCTTCGGCGCAATCGAGTTTTCTGTACAGCGTCTAATGCTGAATGAAATTCTAAGCGATGGCCCGGTGGTGGCCATGTTGTTGGCACCTATACCTGTACCAGTCGCACGAACACGGATAACTTTAACCTTTTAGCCTTACATAAAATCATAACTACTGAGGCTAAAGTAGGTGCAATTTGTTTTAGTTGATGACTAGAGGGTGGATGATCAACATACCTATTTGCAGCCCTCTAGCCTCAATAGTTCTGAAGATCTGAGGGCGGACAGAAAATGTGCAGACGGACAGGCATATAGCCATGTCAATAATTTTCTTTCAGAGAAAACTAAAAATTACCAAACGAAAATGCTTCAATGTTTCTGAGCGATGAACAATTTTTTCCCTCGTTTTCCGTCAACCACATACGAGATAGGGTGACCCAGATCTCGGGTGCATAAAAACTTGTGGCATCAACGTCGACATGAATATCCTCTCTCATGAAGACCAAAGCAAAACGCTCAAGTACAACTGAACATCAGTTGTGGCGGATGAAACTATCACATGAAAGGTACTGAATGCTACGTCGCAATTGCTTGGGCTGCAAGTATTCGTGAAAAGCCAGAGGTCGAGACTAATGAAAATATACGGCAGGCAGCAGCACCTTCAATTAAAACGACGAAAACACAAAAGTTTTGGGCTCGCAGTTCCATTTGTCTTCATATTTTATCCTAGAAATATTCTAATAACAGAGACGTCTGATCGTGATAAACCTATCGCGAAATCATGTGTTTTATAATTATGTACAATTGTTAATATGAGAATATGAAGAAACTGGATGCAAATTAAACGTAAGGAAATTATATGGGTTAATAATTACTCCGAATATATTCCCTGATCCTCGTCCGGGTCAAACTCTTTTCATCTGTACATGTATGTGTATGTATGTCGGTAGATACACACACACACACACACACACACACACACATATATATATATATATATATATATATATATATATATATATATATATATATATATATATATATATATATATATATATATATGTGTGTGTGTGTGTGTATATATTGTATATATATATATATATATACATATATTATTATAGATTATTATATATAATTAATAAATATATATATATAATATATATATTATTAATATATAACGCATTACATTAAGCTACAAATGTCGATTAATCTCCAATTCGTTCTAGTACTTAGGGAATATCACCGAAGGGGAATTATAACTGATGATAAATGATTCGGTAACGGGGTGACTAAAAGGTTTGAGTCTCCCCGTCACCGAATTATTTTTCAGTTATAATTCCCCCTCGGTGGTATTTCTGAAGTAGAACGAGTTGGAGATTAAACATTTGTAGCTTAAAATTTGTGTATATAAAATGTCACGTAGATGTACTATAGTCAAATTAATTATGAAATTCTTTATTGCAGTACTACATGAGCTAGCAAGGAATTTTTTACAATCTTGTAATTCTAACCGTTCCAAAGTAATTATTATTTTTATATTATATCATATATAGATATATATTATATAATATATATATATATATATAGAGAGATATATATATAATATACTATATATATCATATAAATATATAGTCTTATATATATTATAATCTATCATATATATATATATAATATATAATTATATTATATATATGTATATAAAAGGAAGGCGGAATGGAATATTTAATTAGGTAAGTGTAATAGATTGATACGGAAGCCTTAGAAACCAGCACATTTATTATTTTTACCGGTATTCGCCCCTGGGATTTGTTTTATAATACAGAGCTGCTATGAGAGAGAGAGAGAGAGAGAGAGGGAGAGATAGAGAGAGAGAGAGTTAAAGGGGCTTGTCCTTTAATTGGAGTGAAAGTAGATTCAGCGCCAAATGCGGCCACAAGAGAAATACTTCAGGGCAAAAATGATTGTAATGGACTGGAAAACTGGAACTGAAGGAGATTGTCCTTATCGCAAAAAAATAATTTGGTTTAAGCCCGTTGGCCTTTCCTTTCCATTTTTAACCAATTCTCGATGGTTTTATTGATCTTTCACAGAATTTAAGTTACCTTATATATTACTTCGGGACGGTTAGAAATTACAAGATTGTAAATTCTTTGCTCGCTCATGTAGTACTGCAAGACCTTAAAATCAAATTTTTTTTTGTAACTTAAATCATAAGAATTTTCATAATTAATTTGACTATAGTAAATCTACGTGACATTTTATATACATAAATGTTATGGTACAAATATCGTTTAATCTCCAATTCCTTCTACTTCAGGAATATCACCGAAAGGGAATTATAATTGAAAAATAAGTCGGTAACGAGGAGACTCGAACGTTTGAGTCACCCCGTTACCGAGTCATTTATCAGTTGTGATTCCCCTTCGGTGATATTTACTAAGTAAAACGAATTGGAGATTAAACGACATTTGTGGCTTAATGTGTGTGTGTGTATGTGTGTGTGTGTATCTACCTACACTCATACACACACATGTACAGATGAAAAAGTTTGATCCTGACGAAGATCAGGGAATATACTCGAAATGATTATAAAAAAAATTGGATTTTAAGGTCTTGCAGTACTACATGAGCGGGAAAGGAATTTACAAACTGGTAATTTCTAACCGTCCCAAAGTAATATATCAGATAACTTAAATTCTGTGTAAGATCAATAAAACCATCGAGAATTGGTTGAAAATGGAAAGAAAAAGCCAACGGCTTGAGCCAAATAATTTTTTTGCGATAAGAACAATCTCCTTCAGTTCTAGTTTTCCAGTCCAGATGTATTTCTGTTGCGGCCGTATTTGGCGCTGAATCTACTTTCACTCCAATTAAAGGACAAGCCCCTTCAACTCTCTCTCTCTCTCTCTCTCTCTCTCTCTCTCTCTCTCTATCTATCTATCTATTATACAACAAATCCCAGGGGCGAATAACGGTAAAAGTAATAAATGTGCTGGTTTCTAAGGAGTGATCCCGAATTAATCTACTTACCTTAAATAAATATTCCCTTCCTCTATCCTAAACAAATAAGCTCTGTTGTTCAGGGATTAAAAGATGCATAATTTGTCAATTGTAACTTGCACATATTACCCCACAAAAATCAGCATTTCTATGCCTTGTATCGTTAACCTATCTTGCAACAGGACACGTGTTGTCCTGAGCTAGATCAAAATTACATGTATTCAGGCCTATGGTAATTAAATTTTAGTCATATGAACACGAGTCGACTATTTTCAGAAAGCAAATAAAATGCTATTTTACCTTAGTTTCCTGACTGCTAAATCTTACTGCTTATGTTTTAAGATGTTCTAGTAATTGCTTATTGAGCTGTAGAGAAAATCATGAACGCAACAGCTATTGAGCTGTAGAGAAAATCATGAACACAACAGCAATATAATCGATGTACCTAGGCAAAAGAGGCATGTAGTATAAGTTTTTGTATTCACGAGTAGAGTATTAATAACACATCAACGAACATTTCCCGAATACATTGTTCGGGATCATTATCGGGGAACTGGGCATTATCAATTGTAATTTCACTTTCATAACTGGACCCTGAATACTTCTCTTATTAGTGTTACGAAAAACTGTATCACTAGAAGAGTCCTGTTGGAATACACCAATAAATGCAAAGTTACAAACATACACACATACATACATACATACATAGACACACATTTATCCCCTTTAGCGGGGTTGGTAGCAGGAGAATATAGTCTTCGGGTTTCTCTGTAAGTCTCATGGGTTGAGGTTGCAAGGCAAATGTCATTTTTCTAACACCTTAATATAAGCTCACTGTACGGGGGGAGGGGGTGTTCACGCAGTGCACTGTAGGCATTAACTCAAGTTCTTTACAGCGTCCCGTCGACCCGTAGCTGCAAACCTTTTCATTCCTTTTACTGTACCTCCGTCCATAATCTCTTTCTTCCGTTTTGCTCTCAACCCTCTCCTATCAATTGTTCATACAGCAACTGCGGGGTTTTGCTCCTGTTACACCTTTCAAACTCCCATTACTCTCAATTTCTCTTTCAATACCGAATGCTCTCATAGGTCCCAGCACTTCGCCTTTGGCTTAAATTTTATATTCCAATTCCAGTCCCTAAATAAGCTGGTAAGGATTCAACGCTGGGTGGACTGGTGGGCGGTAGGCAAGGAACGTTTGACGACACTAGCATACCTGCAGAACTTCTTTTCAGGAAATAAGGACGCGAAAAAAATTTAAACGGAGTATTTGGCTTCAAGGAAAGTAAAACATTGGAATGTAAGTTCTTTCTCCTTAAATCTAAAAAATTCCAATTCAAGGCTTAGTAGACCTTACAATCAGTTGTTTCACTTTCCCCGTGGACATATACTCTGTTTATGCAAACACGCCGATAATCATCGCATATGCACAGCTTTTCGTCACATCTCGTTTGGTAGGATTTCCACATTATGAGCCTTGGAGCATTGCATCTCTCGGAAATGTTGCCTGTGATCAAAGATGCAGTGGAGTGGTCAGGAAATGTTTTAAGCAAACGTCACCGATCAACGCTTCCTCATCGCTTCATCAAACCCACGGCTCCGTTAATGGATCATGTCTTAATGTAATGAAACAACATGTTTATAAAACGTCAATTGAATTGAAATAAATATTCAAAGAACGTCTTGTAGCAAACGTAAACCGTAGGATTTCTAAGATTACACTAATTACTAAAAACACTTGAGATGAATAGAGATAATGTTAATAATAAAAAAAATGTGAACTCACACTTTATAATCATAAAAATGTGGAACTCACACTTTATAATCATACGGATGTGAACTCACAAACACTAAATAATATTAAAATAAAGTGCAACAAGGAAAGCAACTTCGATGTTTATCACTAAGTAAGCATTTACTCTTTTATTTGCTAGTCCCCATAGTAAATAAAATATTGTTCACATGCAGAGAATGCTGAACCTTCCACTCACCATACATCTCCGTCGCCGAGTCCATCGAAGTACTCTTGTTCAGAAGGAGACCTGATGTATCTTTCCCTTGGGTCGTACTGTGGCCGTCTCATGAGAAGCAGTCTGGGCATGATGTGAATGAAGACGCGTTTGACCCAGGGCGACATTTTGTGGGTGGAGGGCGATCTGCAAGGAATTGGGAGGTTTTCTAGACATAATTTTGGATTGCAATGCGTCATTAGGAACTTATGTCATTACCACACTAATCTAAACGTGGAAAAGGAAAATGACATTACTGCTGACACACTGAAGATAAACCTGGACATTCCTACGGGCAAAATAAATACTGTAATGTGAATAACAAAGATGATGCAACATAACAATTTTCTCACTTTACAAAACATGAAAACATTAATGAAGTTCACAGTTCATTACAATCAAACAGGGCATCTTTCTTTCTTAATTAGTGAAAGGTTATGCAGTTCCAGCGGTATTTTAAATCCATTTGTATTGGACCGGAAGAAAGGCAGGGCGTCAGGTGCCGAGCCAAATATTGACACTGCTAATGAGAACTCTTCGATAGCTTTCTCTCCCCTCTTTTTTTCCAGCTGTTTTCAATATTCCTCTCTTTCGCCGTTCCTCTTCAGAAGGACGAGTGCCGGGGAAGAGAGGCCAATGAAGAAAAACAAGTTAGATTTTTCAACTAATGACTTCGCATAACAGAGTACCAAAACTCTAGCAACTGTTTATATTCCTGATTCACTTTTGTCTCATGTTTTCGTCGTTGGCTTTTGCCGAAACAATTTCATATGCCACGCTTAGAAATGGTCTGTTATTTAGAAAATTTATTAGATAAAATATAACCCTGTGACGCTAAGCTACGGGAAATTTAAGACTATGTCACGATAAACTGGAACGAATAACCTGGAAATAAACTACAATGAAATTCAGGTCAACTGCAGTATTTCCATGAAAGATGTTGCCTTATTCAAAAGCACGATTGTATACGGGATTTTACTTTAACAACACCCCCCCCCCCCCCTTACAAATTCTGGCCCACAAAGGTCAAGAGAACACACACAAAAAATAGTTACGTTTATAAAACCCTGTAAGTAGTGAGTCAGATACCGCAAACACACATCCCCCCCACCCCACCCCTACAAAATCTGGCCCACAAAAGTCAAGAGAACACACACACACACACACACACACACACACAAATAAAACCCTATAAGTATTGAGTCAGATACGGCAAACCTATCAAGACCCCTGGGGATATTTGGAGACCGATTTTTTCAGCTGGAGTAACGATTAAATAAAGGATGAAAGATATAGTGGAACAAATATGAATGAAAACGGCGCAATGTAAATGAAGTGAAGGTTACATAAAACTTAAATGCCGAGGCCGAATATAAAAAGAAGGTTAGGGTATATCTCAATGCTTCTTTGTGAAAATGGTGTCTTCAAATATTACTCGCAACTATTTTTAACATTACCCACTAGTGCATATTGCGATATTAATCTGAAGCCATTTGGATACACACAATATATGGAAGTACAAAGGAAGAACTTATATATTGATAATACTTGGGAACATTCCATCTCCGTGTAGTTATGGTTATATCTTGTGTATGCATGTATGTATGTGATATATATATACATATATATACATACTATATACATGCAGATATGCACATACATATATATATATATATATATATTATATATATATATATATATATATATATATATATATACACGATATAACCAAGACTACATGGTGATATAATGTTTCAAATATTTTGACTGCATTTTTCCATATGAAAGCTTTGTAACGAGGTCCAATCTCATACATTCTTATCACCCGATAAGAAATTCTTCAAATATTAGGCGAGTATTAACATATATCATGTGCATGTTGTTTCCAACCAATGTTATTATGTTTTATTAAAAGTGATTGCTGCCTCAGCTGCATTAATTTTATACAGGTTCTTCTCTATTTTCCTAATTATTGCTTTCTCATTGTTGCTTAAACAATGAGAAAGCAATAATTAGAAAAATAGAGAAGAACCTGTATAAAATTAATGCAGCTGAGGCAGCAATCTCTTTTAATAAAACATGTTTAAAAGAGGGTTTACTTCCAGCATACAATGTTATTACGATAACATTTTTATACTATAATCTTTAAGGTGGTGTTGTGTTATTCGATGCGTCCCACATTACATCTGTAATTACAGTCGAAAATGATACTGACCGATGTGAAAGAAACATGAAAACTATTACTTATGGTCACACTAGCCTATACATTCTTCATATCAACGGATATGGAATATGACGGCCAATCTGCCAAAAAGGGTCCCTAATCCTGAACTTCATATATGATACCAATTATGGTGCTCAGACCGCAGTTGCACCTCCATGGAGCCTCACACACTTCTGCTCCAATGCTCAAGACACACCAGCTACTAAGGCTGAAAAAGCCAAACATCACGTAGTGACAAAAAGAGGCACAAGCGAAGGATTGGCTTCTATTTGTTTACTGAACTGGAAGAATATGCAACAGGAACTAAGAGTTGTTCACTCTCACTACGTTTTAAACTAAGACTATCAAAACCGTTCTAGTTTAACAAGAAGTTTATTAAAACGCAGCATCTAACCATCAAGCCGCTATAAAGAATTGTACCTTCTGTTGTACTTTGCGAAAAAATTTCCATTAACACATTCAAGAATAACCCAATACAAACCAGAGGTCTGCAAGATCAAGTTACAAATATAAGAAAAACTAGGAAAATCGCAAGAGTTAACGACGGTTTCCCGCTCTGATAGACTGAAAATGTCTCTTAATGGTATGAAGACCTACATTTATCTACGAACGCCAAAGTACAGAGGGATACCGTATCTGTTTAAGTTGACGTTTTCATCATATCAATACATCACTAGGTCGAGTCATGTCTATCTACTAGAAAAGGCAGAGAGGACTATCCGCCCAGTCCATCTGTTTAGTGGCGAAGACAAGCCTACAAACCCTGACACAAGAGGATCTCTCCACACTCGGCACGCGTCGCGAGAGATGAATGGGCCAGGATGATACTGGCGTGCTATGCTAACTGGAGAGTTACGTGTTCCATTCACTTCTGGCCTCCCATAACGATGACGGGAGTTCAAGGTTCCAGAGAGCCTTCTGTCCACAAATCTCCCCATTTATGTCTCCGTGGAGTAAAGGCTGCCGACATTCTAATCCCCAAGTTAAACAATGCGATACAGAGTAATGCTACAAAGTTTAGTATTTACAAATGGATTGTAGAGTAATACTACAAAGTTTAAGGGAACCCATTGTAGTATGCAATTTAACGCCTTTACATCACCTAAAGCTTATGGAGGAGAAAGATGAGCGTAGGAAAGAGCTGGGATTATTCTCAAACAAACCCAGAGTGGTACCCGAAAACATCATCAGAAATTATATTCTTCAAATTCAATGCTCACAAATTATACACCTGATATCTCTCTCTCTCTCTCTCTCTCTCTCTCTCTCTCTCTCTCTCCTTTTTTAAAATCATCTGTCCGCTGTTATTACTAATACTGCAGTCCTTAAAATTTTGTTTAAATACTCCGAAAATCCACGAAATGGTAAACAAGGTCTGTCCAATGTAGTCCGCTCCCACGTGTATACTAACGGGAATTATTCAGATAACCATATGAAAACATTTACGATCTCAAAAAAAAAAAAAAAAAAAAAAAAAGAAGAAGAAGAAGAAGAAGCTTGACATTATTAAAAAATATATATATATTCATACATAAATCTCAGCTGCGCAACTACTGGACATCATACCTTTCTCTAAATATTCTTCTATGGCACATAAAACATAATATAGAAGCAAGAAGAAACGACATTTCCAACTACATGTACGATTACAATCCAAAGGAAAGCGAGAGATAAGAAATTATTGTCGAAAAGAGGGACAACAGATGACAAGACGTTGAGCAGAGAAGGGACTCTCCTAAGTAATGAGACACTGAAGACCTTTAGGAGGACCTTCCAAGGGGGGAAAAGGATGTTACCTCGCACCCAGTAGGAGGGAACTTCAAAGGCCACCACAGTAAATAGGAAAGGCGACACAACGAGGTTGAAGCAACGAAAATAAAAACGCCTTTGAAGGGAGAGAAGAGAAAGTGGTGTCAGTTCTTGTGATGAGAAACTGGAAACATAAATCAGAGGTCAAATTCTTCCGGTTCTCATATTGCTGAGAAAGTCATGCACGGGGAGTGACACATTTCTCGCAAGAAGTTCAATGAAAGTTAATGAAATTGGCAAGGAGGTGCTACTGTTCAGACTGCAACCAATCAAATACGGTATCTCCATTACGTGTCTCAGTATCTGCTTTTCTTTGAAAAAACTGGCTTTTACATTCTTACTGCACAAAAATGAATTATTCAAAAAGTTAGCGTACCTATTGAAAAAAGTAACAAATCAATTTCTGTAAAAGGGTTTTCACAAAAGGATCACAAGGCCCCGCCCTCTTATCGACAGCCATACAATTTAAACACTAACGGAATATAGTGATCACTGGATCTTAAAGAGAATGTACCCAATGTAATTCAAATTCTATGTTCGAAGGGCAAGAAACAATAAAAATGTTCCTAACATCAGTAGTACGTAAGAATAAGCTGGCAGGTGTTTGCAGATGATACATGGCTGAACGGTGACAATGTAAAAAAAAACGTGAAATTTTTTTAAAAGTCTGTTCAAAGCGAAAGTTAGAAGGTAATGTTCCCAAAGTTAAATTTGCGAGGATAAGAGCAGATCAATGAAACAATGAAAATATGGAAAGTAAAAAATACAAGTGGTTTCTTTGTATAGGCATTTGGGAGTAAATACAATGGATGAGAAAAAAAGGTATGCCACAAAATAGAAGCAGGGAAGGTATTCAGAGCCCCTCAAAAGGTTTAAAAATAAAAAATCTAAGGTGCCAAATATTTAAACGATGACTTGATGCTATTCTACTTTGGGCAAATCCACAGGTTAAGGATGACTGCCCATACAATAACAATGGTGTTGAGACGGATAGTTTGTACACAATGAAAGGAGTTATGAGTGTTGAAAGAGAAAGAAAATGCATATAAGACCAATTTGTCTTAAACATTTTTTAGGGATGAAAATGTGCCTCGTTTTTTTCTCTTTTTTTATAATGAAGAAAAAGGAAAAAAAGTGGAGTTAGATTAGTGTGCACAGTTATGTGAGAATGAACTGTATATAACCAGGAAGCGGAGAAGGAGAAAGATGTAAACAGAGAAGTATATTATTTCAGCACTAGCGTGTATCTTAAGCAATTCGACTCTCAGGAAAACGGTAACTGTTCTGATTAACCATGTCACTATCGTCGATTATACTATATATATATATATATATATATATATATATATATATATATATATATATATATATATATATATATATATATATATATATATATATATATATATATATATATACATACACACGCACAAATATACACTGTATATATATATGGATGTATACATACATATATATATATATATATATATCCTTATATATATATAATTTACCCATTTATACATATACATATGTATATATAACATATGTACATATGCATATTATATATTATATACATATATACCAATCATAAAACAAGCAATCTTTGTCCATTAGCTTCTTTTAAGAGGAAATGCTAAAAGATATGGGGTAACGTGATCTCTCCGGTTAATGTCCATAATATCTTTTCCCTTTCTACAACGTATATAGTAGAATTTGAAACTGACGAGATCTAGGAAGAAAGCAAACTGAATTACATTCTGTGAAACGTGTAATCATAAGCAAAAACAAAAAAACTCATTCGTTATAGCTATCGACTCGGAAATCGAATACGTCTTGTAAATTATAACCGTTTATTTTCTTAATATTGTTTGTTTGTATGGTGTTTTTACGTTGCATGGAACCAGCGGTTATTCAGCAACGGGACCAACGGATTTACGTGACTTCCAAACCACGTCGAGAGTGAACTTCTATCACCAGAAATACACATCTCTCACTCCTCAATGGAATGGCCGAGAATCGAACCCGCGACCACCGAGGTGAGAAGCAAACACCAAACCAACCACGCCACTGTATTTTCTTAATATGTTTCCGTGAAAGAATTCGTCAGATCATGCCGACACCCTTGAAAGGCAAAGAAAAACAGAAGGTACAACAATAACAACTCAGCACCGCGGAACCAGCACCCACCCAACGGCAAAACGAGAAAATTCCCCCGGACCGTAATAGATGTCCCATTGGCACAGGACTATTAAAAGAGATCTGGTGCCATCAAAGTGGGATCTTGGATGTTCTTTCGCTGGGAAGAAAAAGACAGGATCAAAGGGATTAAACTCCCTCGCTATCTGATCAGGGAAGGATTTCCCCCGAAATCACATTGATATAAATTGATTGCAGAAGGTCTGCGATGAGTTTAGTCGACTTTTTCCGTTTCTAAAAGACGCCGCTATTTTAAATTCCACTGCTGGTGTTACAAGACGCTTTGTCGCTAAGTTGATGGTCCAAATCTATAAAAGCGGTGTAGTAATAAACGCTACTTTTTATATTGTTAAATAACTGCATACAATTAATTCCTAAGCACTGTTATCTGCTATTTTACAGTGGAGCGAACAGGTTTATGTGTTTATTATGAACAGCATCTATTCATTCCACTGTTAATAGCAGGTAGCTATGATTAGGAATTCACTTTATGTGTTGAGAAATATATTTTTGTAATAATATCAAGAAATGTTTTATTAAGTAGTATAAATGTCTATAGGTTATTATAACACATTATTTTATATATATATTTATATATATTATAATATATATATATATATCCATATATATATATATGTGTGTGTGTGTGTGTGTATATATATATATATATATATATATATATATATATATATATATATATATATAAATCTGCAGAGCTCATAAATTTGGTAAATCCTTTCTGATAACAAATGAATGAATATTCTAGAGTGATACAGACCAAAAATAAAGCCAAATGAACATGGTCTACTTTAAAATAATTGTAATTAATGCGAAATGCATCGAATACCTCATTCACCTATTTGAATGGAGACGACGCCCCTAACTTGATCCCTTTGTCACCTATAAGGTTAATCCAGTTAATTTTTAATATTTGCCGACATGAAAACAAGGACATCAAAATAATATACATGTTTTATACATACTGTTCCCATAAATTATGCAAGAAAATAAAGGCTGAATCTTTTACACAAAATTTAACGCAATCATTTGCAGGTACCTTTACGAGAAAAAAAATATACCAATTTAAAACATACAGGAATCATTTTGTTTATTACATCCTATAAACCCTTCTACCCTTAAACGTTTGCAGTTCCTTTGAGTACCAAGAATTCTACTCTCCAAAAGTTTCCCCATTAAGATTATGTTATACGCATAATTTTTCTTTCATAAACAAGGAGGTCTACCACTTCGTCTATAACAATCAACTATAGCTCAAAAAATATTTCTAAGTACCTTAAATACACAAGTAGCGACAAAATCTGGCCCAATTACCAGATTAACAGTTTCAAAATTAACAACTTAAGTTTGGGACCAATTCGGTTGCAAATAACTGAAAACATCATTGTCACAAAAGAATTAATTGCAAAGAACCCAATGGAAACTGAAAATATGAATACCAACGTTAACCTAAAGCAACAGCAAAATATGGCCACGGTTGAATTTCTTAATATGTAAAATAGAGGAATGGAGACTTGCAAACTTTTTTGGGCATTTATTCGATCATACATGTTTATTTACACTTCATTTTTATAATCAATTTACAACTAAATTTATGTGCTGCAAACATTAGTAGACAACTGAGGTGGAAAGAAATTGTTTCGAATGTCGAAAACATATTTTCAATTTCAAATACGAGAATTTCTAAGGGACCCCATAGCTAATACCAATGAAAAATTTCAAACTCGGTCCTTCCATCATTCTATACAATAGATATCTATTCCATATCTTCACTTATTCAGTTTTCTGAAATTACTTTTTATTTTCCGTTCTATATTTTTTCCTAGAATTTTCAGCGTTACTGGAAGGTTTCCGATAATTCCTATGGAAAACTCTTTCAGGAATACCTGTATTTTCCCTATTGCCTTAATTCTCTGATATTCTCTTAATTCGCGTTTTACTTTCAACTAGCCTTTTTTTAAACCTTTCATTATATTGATAAGGTTCCGCTACACTTACCATCATAATATTTTTACACATCCCCATCCACCTTCAAGGCTATTTTTAAATGGTTAATCCCAATTCCTATCGATAACTTCTTTCAACAGAGTCGCTACATTTTTCAACAGGCTCCTATTCTTGTAGTTCGTTGAATTCTCTTCTAAAAGTGTTTCCGAGCAGCTATGGCACTTATAACTACAATTTTTACATCCAATATTCCTATGGAAATGGAGTTCATATAATATCCGGATTAAATTTCCGGAATGTTAGTAACTACCATGCTTTTTCCAATGTGAACAGTAATGGCTCGCATTCTATTATCTTTCTATATAGGCTTTTCTTGTTTTCATCTAAGGATTAAATTTTATTTTCATTCACAAAGTATTAATTCTTACTCATCTTGCTGGTAAGGTCCTTTTTGCCTCAAACCAGATTACTGAGGGATATTTCTCCTTACGGAGCATAATAACTCGATATCTTTGTCTTCGTCCCATGCTCTTTCAAATTTTCTTTAACATCATTATTCCATTATTTATTTATTTTAATCTCAGTGATCATATTAAAAAACATCGAAAATAAGATGCTAAACTGAGTGTTATACTAATTTCAAAGTCCTACAAAAACGAGATCTTTTCCTCTTCCCAGACACCAGTTCACATTTATGACTCAGTTCTAAGTTTTTTCTAGTTTACTTGAAATTCGCCCCTGCTATTTGATTCCACTGACGATGACAGAAATATTATAAGTAATGGGCCTACAGATCTTTAAGCATCTTTAGCTTTCCACATTTACAGAAAATGTACTTTTCACTTAAACATTTTAATTACGAATGTTAACCATTTTGGTTTTCTGGCATTTAAAATACTGATCTATTTTTTGTTTTTGTTTACTTCCAATTCCATAAAATCTTAAGACTCACTGATAAAGAATCGTTTAACATTCGTTCATAACATTTAAAACCCCCTCCCTTCAGTTGAGAGACTTATTTTAAAATACCGTAACACTTTCATCTTTAATTCTTTCCTAACTAAAGTACACTTTGATTATTACCTCATCCAAAAGGAGCTCATTTGAAAAAATGTTAACTATCAAGTGTAACATTATATTACATTCACAAGTGATAAGAAGATATAGTCTTCTACACATGAAAGTATATTATATAAAAAATGCAATGTGTCTTTATATTTCATTTTTCGGAGTAGAACGTCTACTGTACCGCTGTGCCCTACACGAGTATACAGAATGAAGGCAGCCTGGTCCTAACCTCGGGGCTGTAAGTAATTTTCTCTAAACTGGGACTTGCCTTCCTCCAACCATGACTGTTTCTCTCAAAACTGCCTCATATAAACGTAATGGAGTGCTGATATCTTTGTCCTCGATTCCGGACGGTATTAATATCCTCAAGTCACAGGTTTTTCCTTCTCGATCCTCTCTTACATAGGCAAGCATGCAATCACAATTAGATATTATTTACAGTTGCATAACAACACACAACTTTGCACGTGAGAACCTGGTCGTCCATATTGATCGAAAATCACTCCTATGTTGCTTCATTTATGCAATGCCGACAGCTGTTTCCGCGAGGTTTTTAAGAAAATGGGAAAGTATTTATCTAAATCTATATCTATCTATCTATCAATCTATCTCTATATATATATATATATATATATATATATACATATATACATATACATATATTAGTATATATGAATTCGTCACATGTGCCGTGGCATTTTTTATGCTCACAAATATTTAGCCACAAAAATAATTCAATACCAAATTTACTGTCTCGGGAATAACTGACACCTAAGGGAATTAATAAATGATAAGTGCTGCATCACTACTGACATTCGACCTGCTACCTAGTTTCGAAAAAGAAAAAAACACATATATACAATAACTTTTGATCACAGGGCCATCTTGATGTATCAGTGACCGAAATTCACCGTACATCGTCGTTTCTAAACGAAACAGTGGTTCGTAATCCCACTCGTGACGAAGCACTTATTAATCATAGTTCCTCGTTTAGTTAAGTTATTCCCGAGGCATAGTGAATTTGGATAGTAATATTTGTGACTTTATATATATATATATATATATATATATATATATATATATATATATATATTATATATATAATATATAAACTATATATTACACACATATATAGTATGTGTGCAATATATATATATATATATATATATATATATATATATATATATATATATATATATATATATATATACATACATACACGAGGTTGAATGAAAAATAGAGATGAATGGTCCAGTGGACTTGGCAAGCTACTGATGAGCCTTCTGTGTAGTAATTGTATAAACCTTCTAATGTTCCGTCAAATTTCTGCAAACGGGCATATCGACGATCCAGTAATTAAGTATGAATGTGTCACTGATTGATGTATAGTTTTTCTGGCTTCTTAAAAAAAAAAACTACGTAATACTTAATAACACATTCATACTTTAACTGCTGAATCGTGGATATGGCCTTTTGCAAAAATTTGATACATTAGCAAGGCTCATCAGTAGCTTGCCAAGTCCACAGGACCATTTACCTCTATCCTTTATTTTCTCTTGAGCTTCCTGAATATCGAGGTTCTTTCTTTTACATGCTTTTTCATGTCTTTATCCTCCTCCCAAACACTTCCGAATGACACTTTACAACCTATTGTCTTCTACTCACACCTGATCAAACCAAATCTAAACACTAATCCGTCCTTACACCACTGCCATAATTTTGTATCAATGATCCGCTTGTTTTTGCCATCCACACTTCAGTTCCATTAAGGGGAGTTAGCTAAACAATCCCTTCATCATTCTCGCATTCACTTTTTTTCTCCCAGCCGTTGCCTTTACCCCGCTGCCTTTCTTGTTTCGCATATAGTGACACCTCTCTTATCTAACCATCGTCTGTTAATGTACGTACAAATAATATATGTCAACCACTTCCAGTCTTCCATTACCAATATTAACATTCATTGTTTAATCTCCACTTATGTATGTATGTATGTATGTATGTAAAATTTGTGTATCAGTCCAAAATCATATTATATGCCATAAAGGCACTCAAACCGTTTCCTCTGTGGTTCTCAATAATTTTATTAGCGTCTATATCATTATTCAATTATTCATTTCATCTCCCTCTTGTTTAGTCATATTCCTTGACTTTTTGTTGCATGCACCGTCCTGGTCTTCTAACCTCATTTCCAAAATATCAGATTTTCTCGCACCAACGATTTTATATTAATAATTTTATATTTATTACTTAGAACTCTAATTTCTTAATCTCACAATATTTCATTACTTGCTTTTTACTATCATAAGATTATCTGTTACTATCCATGTTTATTTTCTGGGGAGAGGGAGGTTACAGATATTTCCTAGTTGTATTTTCATAGACCTAGTCTTTCCAATAATATCGTGAGCATTAAATGTATTTTATGAAATACTGAACCTGGTTTCATATCTTCTGTTGTGTGCCCTCTTTGATAAAACTCAGTAAAGTCCTGAAAATTATTTTAAATAATATTTTATTTCCCATTCATATACGCAAGTATTAGAGGTAGTGCTTGTATACTCAAAACAATGTTCATAAGTGTTGACATATAATCTACAAATTACACATTTTACACTATATACGTATATATATATGTAACGCACATACACACATGCATATATATATATATATATATATATATATATATATATATATATATATATATAATATATATATATATATATATATATATATATATATATATATATATATATATATATATATATATATATATATATATATATATTAAAATATTCTGAAAGTACTTGCAAGTGGAGAAATTTATTTATATTCAGGCGTCAGTGAGATTATGACGGTGAATGCAAACCGAGAAGATGGGGTAAAGAATGCTAATATGAAAAGCGGAGGAATGAAATACTTGATTCTTGTACATATTTGGGAGAAAATGTAACAGATGACAATAACATCAGACTGGTGTCATCGGACATGTTAAAACGGTAGAAGGGTGTCTACGGACGTAAGAGTGGAAATGACAGAAGGGTCTGTGGAGCCAACTTTCCATTACTGAAGTTCAGTGTAGATGATGAATAAAAATTTAGGAAGAATAAGGTTTTAGCAGCTTATACGACTGGGTGTGTATTATTCGTGGTGCAAGATGAATAACAGTTGATAAGAAAAGTAGAGGTAAAGAGAAATGATAAAATAAGGTGAAAGGATGGACCTGAGTTTTGAGATGGTCTGGCCATGTGGCTAGCATGGAAGACTTTGTTTGAGAAAAGCATGTGTAATTAGAAAGAGTTTAGAGAGAGAATGAGGAAGACAAAGTGGTGAAGAGAAGGGTGTCTAAAATTTGTGGGAAGGATGGACCTTACCAGTCAGGAAGCGAGAGGTGCACAAGAATGGTGAATAGCCCAGCGGGAGTCAAGATTTGACACAATGATGACTATCTTTGTTTGTGGGTGTATGGTGTGGTTAACTTGGAAGGTTTATGACTAAGGGATCATCCATAATTAAAAGTCAAAGTCGAACTGACTTTTCTCTTACAACTAAGTTTTAAGGGAAATAGTTTTAACAATGATAAAGAAATAAAATAATATATATATATATATATATATATATATATATATATATATATATATATATATATCATGTGTGTGTGTGTGTGTGTGTGTGTGTGTGTATAGTACATATATATGACTAACAGAAAAGATTCTTTTAAAACTACATCACTGATACGTCTACATATGTGAAATAAGAAAGCCAAAACATGTAATTTGACTTCTTTTAAATGAACTTGAATGATATTTACAAACAATCAACAAGACCTATTAACTAACAGGTAAACACATATTCTACGTACACATAATACAAACAAATACAAAACGTCTATCATTCGCCACAAGCGAGGCGAAGGAAGAACACGTCTTGCTTTTCATAGGACACAATTCCAACGTTCTTTAAGAATCTCTAACCCAAAATGGCACAGTTAGGAGACACCTTCTTACCTGAAGTGGATGTTAAGTACGCCGACGGTGACGCAGATGGAGAGGGTGACGAGGATCATGGTGAAGAGGAGGTACTTGCCGAGGAGGGGGACAGCCAAGGAGGTGGGGGGAATGATTTCAGCCAACAGAAGGAAGAACACAGTGAGGGACAGCAGAATGGAGATACACAAAGTAACCTGAAGGTTGGGCCAACGTTAGACATTAAGACTCGTCTCCTTCAACTTTTTCGTCACGCTCCTACAATTTTAATGATCTCCTTTTCAGGTAAAGACAACATCATCACACTTAAAAATATAATCCCTTAGTACTACCAAGGGAAATTTCACTTCCGCTCCACATCCTTAAACGCAATGAAACTTTCCAAATAATCTTGCATTATTTAAAATTAAATAACATCGTATCTCTCCTCTAGAAGTAATACAATATTCTAGAATTGCTCGAGTTTTATATGTGATCATTAAAGTCAGGAAATCCACTGGCCATGCGCCAGAGATTTTGCAGCTACTGGTTACTATATACATAATAGTTTCTCTCAAGTACCAGTCGCAGTTTCACAACACTTCAGTGAAGTTTCACATCCCATTGGTGGGTGGTAGGTGTCCTACCGGCAATGAAAGTCAGTTTTCTTTGCTTTCTCACAATTACTCAGTCTAAGTCTTCATCAACAATTCCGTATGTACAAAATAAAACAAGTCGGAGGAATTATACGGTTTTACAGAGAGAGAGAAAAAAAGGGCGAGTATCACATACATCCGACTCAAGTGAAAAGGATCTTTAAAAATAATCATAAAATATTACCATGGAATATTTCGTTCCCACAAGAAGTACTTATACATAAATGATGTCTATATTAGCCTTTCCTTTTATGAAAAATATATTTTCTAATGTTATCGTCAGACCGACGACTTCCAAGTTAATATTTAATGCAATCGTCGTCCTTGCATTCATCATAAGACGATGCTGTCCTTCCATGGTCGTAGACATTACATGACTTTCATGGGCACCATTGTTGAAAAAAAGTTGAGTAATTGCTATTATAAATTTGCACATTGGTTGTCAACTAATTAATCAATTAATCAATTTACATATCCCCGTGGCCGTAATAATGACACGGGCTACAAAAGGTGGCAAAAAGCTTACTTTCCAAAGGGAGCAGAAGGCATTTCGACACATTTTATGAAGCATGTTTATCATTAGGATGTTTTACCATCTTATGAAGAAAAAAAAAGCTTACAAATGTCTATATGAAACATAGAATTACAAGGTACAGGGAAAATATGGGAACTTCAAAAAGGAAACTATGGTCGCTGTTATTAAAACGAGTTCACACTGCTTCCAGAAAATTTTATCGATAACGCTTAGAGAAAATTTTGTCGATAACAAAAAAAGAAGAAAAAAAAATTATCGAGTAAAACATGAATTAGCGTCACCTAATGCAATGCATATTCATTATTTGCGCTGATTAAACATTTCTTAAAAATCCTTTACTCATTGCATTTATGTAACTTCTATTTCCTAAGGAAAGTTCACAAGAGATTAAATCTCGTTCTACTCCAAATTATGTATGAAGAATAGGAGCATTGGAATTGTAGTACCCTGAAGATTAAATTATCAACTTTACTCGAATAACAAGGAATACAAATATTAAGAATAATTAACAATAGTAACCACTAAATATTTCCAACAAAATGGTATATAACACAATGGAAATGAAAGGAACAACTAAGATATTTTAAGATACTTTGTAATAACCCGTAAGAAAGGAGAAACAAAGAGAAAAACCTTCTGCCACAGAGGAGCTATTCATGTTACTTGTAAAGGTTTCACAAACAACAGACGGTAAACATAATATTAACCAACAACATAATTAAACAAATGGAAAAATTAATGCATATTTATAGAAGACAAGAGTGGCAATAAATATTAAAATATATGTAAATTAATAGGGGACGTTTTGTAAATAACACCACCCTTAAACACATACCGACTGCGGCAAAAACCAACCATATATATTCACATAATAATTAACATATTCACAAGCAATTATATTGAAAATATCAATTGATATTTAAATAATATAATAATAATAATAATAATAATAATAATAATAATAATAATAATAATAATAATAATAATAATAATAATAATAATAGTAATTAAAGAGCTTGAAGAGAATATAAGCATTTAAAAGTATAAAACAAACTGGGATGCTGGATTATGTTGCGAATTAATAAAGTTTTTATTTCGTACAGAGTTAATAGAAGATAAAAATAGGCGAAAAGTTCCTTAAATCGCGCTTTTAATTAATAGAAAAAAAATTGGCGAAAAGTTCCTTATTAAATCGCGCTTTTAGTTGAACAATTATTTACTATAAATCGCATTTTTTAGTCGAACAATTATTTACCTTGAATCGCGTTTTTAGTGGAAGAATGATTAAGATTCGCTACTGGGATGAATTTGTATATAAAAAAAATCATAATTCACAAAAAAAGAATACTGCTGAAGTTGTAATTCCTAAAGGGATTTCCAGTCAATAAATCAATGTTTCCCCACACGCTTCCGAAATAAGTTAACCTTTCACAAAGCAAAGTTTGTAAATTGCAGCTTTTAAAAAAGGAAAATAGCTGGATGACATTAGGACCCTTTTCTTTCTTTTTTCACCAAAATGCGTTCATTATTTTCTTAAATTAACATATCTGTTCGCTCCGTCCTCAAGAACTAACAATGGCCCCTCAGCCGAAAATCGGCCAATAGCTGTGGGTCTGAGCCTGATTGGCCAAGGGCGTCACTCGTCAAGATTAAGTCAAGCAAACAACCAGGTACGACTGGCCCAGAACGTTACAGGGCGTGGCTCTTGCCAGCGATTCACGATTCATGCTCACAGAGAGTTCTGTCATGCTATGCCAACTCACGAACATGAGCACCTCTGATTGGTTGGAATAATGTCGAAAAGGCGGGGATTAGCGATAGAAAATCATGCATGGCGGATTTACAGACTGATCACATTGCCTTTTAGAAAAGATGGATAAAGCTTTTTATTCAGGTTTGTCTAACGTTAGTCCACCCAACACATTGCTTAGTGCTCCTCATTCATGCTCTCAATAAGGGAGCTCATTAGCTTAGCGCTGTAAATGTAAGGCTATAAAATAAATTAGATAGGTAGTAGATAGTTTAGGTACCTGTGAAACTGAAAAAAAATAGATTAAATATAAAGGATATCATAATAACTGCAGCATATATACAAAATATTTTAGACATTTCGATAAGCATTATTAGAAACTGTTAACTGCAATCAAATAAATGGCTTACTTTCGAGAGCGAATTTACAATTCAAAATTCTAAAATAAGAGATCATGTTTCAAGGATAATTTTGTTAAATGAGCAAATATATACGTGCTTTGAGAGATTTTTATAGGTTAAAAATTGTTTACCATTGTCATAAGGAATAATTTAAAGATTTTACATTTAGAAACATTCATGGCTAGTCACATTTAGCCACTCGGGATTACGAAAGCAGCAGCATTTTGCATTTGTGCAAATACTCACTTACCTACCATATTTTTTGTCCCTAATTTCATCTTTCAACATCTCTGTTGAAAAAGTTGCTTAAGGTCTCTTTGATGGTAAAGTTTTATATAGCTTTATTATAAAACTTCACAGCTTATGTAAACAAATAAACTTCAAGCGAAAAAGTTATGTAGAATGAGTATTATGCACTTCAGGATATGATCCCTTGAAATGACATTATATACAAGCAAATTCAATAAGTTTTATATCAAGGAATATTTGTGTTGAAAATTTTCATTTTATCTTCAAATGCATAATACTATAAGCTCGAAGCGCATGATCAAATACATTAATCTCTCTTACATGGATTCAAAGAGACTCCATTACCTGGCCATTCACACCCAACTAATAACTATGACTAAAGGAATATGACAATTCAAATAAACAATATTCATTTCATTCTTACGTCTGGAGAAGTCTGAGGGCATTCGCATGTAGGAAGTCAACTCACTACCTTTATTTTGAGAGCACACAGAAATACACACACACATATATAATGTCGAGATATATAGGACATTTTTTTTTATAGGTTAACAGAAGTACAGTCTACTAATAATTAAACATAATTGTTGATACTCTAGTAATGTTGCAAAAACCTCGACTTTCTCGGGTACGCTAATGTTTTAAGTCCCCTTTCGGTGTAAATGTAAAATTTTGGTGAATTTACCAACTGACCCATTTATGACCTTTTGATAAACTCCCGATAGTCAAGATCTGAAGGGAGGTTGGAGAATACTGACTTTTTCAACAAGAGAGCAAGAGCTATTACACACAATGCATCTTTGTGAATATCAACCTTTCCCAACAACTATGAACGCTTTTAATCTAGAACATGTTGTAAAGATTGTAATTATGATCCTATGGTTATTTCAAAACTGGATTTACTTTGTGACAAAAAATGTGTAAATTAGACTTCTCACAAACTGCCAGGTATTGATGTACTGTGTATCATTCACATTAAACCTCTTCGAACCCATGCATTTCTGCTGGTCTTCTCGATAAATTATTTTCCGTTTACAGTTCTTCAAGTTGTATGCTAGTTAAAGGTGTAATGTAAACTACTCATCTCAAATTACATAACTGCACAGTGTCCTATTTTTCTTACAGTCAGTCATTACTGAAAGAATGAAGAATTCCTCTTCACAAATTACAACAAAATTCTTAAGTTTAACAGATAAATTCAGACACAGACCAGTTTCATATATTATTAGCATCTTTTTAAAATAAGACAAATTTATCATATATATAGCCTACACTGCCTAGAAAGTCTGGAGAAGTGAAACGCGATATGAATTTCATCTTACTACATTGGGACTCAATGCGACTTGCGTTTTAATTAATGAAAAACACTTCTAAATACCGATAGTATTATGAAGAAGTTCTTTTAATTTACTGTTCCTTAAAGCTATACGTACATTATGTTTCCTTACTTTATCAACGTAAATGTTAACAGTGAGTTGGCAAATGTGAAAATTTATTTTCATCATCATAAGCCACCAGTTATTATTATTTAGTTCAATTTCCGATGCTGTTTATATGCTTATTATATTAATTTCGAAAAAATAACTGTAAGCGGAAATTCTATTTGTCAAGTCACCTCTCGTACCATGAGTAGTTTCTATATCGTACCTCAAAGCTGTTTTATTTGCACTATAAATGTTACTTATATAAGAATAGCTTTGACCCTTAAAATGATGTACTTTATTTTCACCTTGTGAATTAAGTTTTTTCTTAGGATTTAATTGCAATTATCAATGAAATGAATTCACACTGCTGTTGCGTCTCCGATCTTTTCTATACGCAAGAATAAAATAAATATTGTTGATTTGAATTGTAATGTTCTTGCGATTAGAACTCTCCTGATTTTAAAACAAAATTCCTTATCTTTGAAAAAATAGTGACTATTATAAAGCGACTTGCTTAACAACATTAACCTCAAAATATTCATATTGCAGTCTAACCGAAATGGAGAATTTTCTTTGACGAGTGCAAATCATAATTTGAAGATTAGCTTACTATAATAAAACGAAGCAATATTTTATGCATCATAAACAGCATTCTCACCATACCCGTAAGAATACATCCGTTGTGCTTATATATATATATATATATATATATATATATATATATATATATATATATATATATATATATATATATATATATTTAATTATACAAGTGCTCATGTGTTTAGTAGTGACATATGTATGTATGTATGCGAATGGGTGTTACATATATATATATATATATATATATATATATATATATATATATATATATATATATATTATATAGTCACATGCCCTGGCATGTCGGCATCTGACATTTCTTGGTGGTCACCTACACATGTATTTAATTAAACCCAACTTTCCTGATAAACTGACTTTATCGAATGGCTATGACGTTAGTGAAAGCATTACTGCCCCGTGTGTGTGTGTGCGTGTTTGTTTGTGTTTGTGTTTGTGTGTGTGTGTGTGTGTGTGTGTGTGTGTTTGTTTGTTTGTTTGTCCTACTAAACATTTTCATCACATGCAGACAAACAAACCGCAACAAAGAGAGATCCTTGTACCACAGAAGATAGATTACAAAAATACATCTTTATTACTGCACCGTCTCCAGACCTTATATAATACCCTTCTTTAACCTCATCTCTTACAGGGCTAGCAAATCTCTTATGTTTACTCCTGCCACCTTCTCCTCTGCCCCGGAAACTTCACCTTTTCCCCTGAATCGGACGGTAGATAGAAGACCAGCACCGTCAGGAAGGATATACCGACGCAGGGAATGATGAGGTTGACAGTGTAGAACAACGTCTTCCGGCGCATCGTCAAGTTGAAGGTGATGTCTGTGGAAAGAAGGACAAATTAAAACCTTGTGGCACCAAAACAAAGATGACCGCTACTTCGACTTGGATCATTTTATACGGCAGTGCATGGCTGAGAAAAAGGAGTTACAAGATACTATAGTTCTTGAAATGGATTCGATTTTACGATGGAACAGATGAACATTACCAAATTAATTCACTTGTGTTAATATTTATTTACTCAACTTATAAATGTTCTTGATGTTAAAAAAGTATGCATGTATGTATGTATGTGCGTATGTTCTCACACATACAGACCCATGTACCCCAAATGTTATGATGATACGTGATTACAAGTGGAAGTGACAAGGAATTCAAGAATAGCATGGAAGGCGCATTACAAAATACATAGGTTGCGAAAAATTTTTAAAGTTAGATTAAACGTACACAGGTGCAACATGACATAAAACAAAAGTTGTTCCTGACTAATACATTGTTTTCTTTGTTCCTTCCGGCTGCCATCGATACACACAAACACACACACACACACACACACACACACACACACACACACACACACACATATATATATATATATATATATATATATATATATATATATATATATATATATGAACGCATAAGCATTTATCAGTCACAATTCCCTTTGGGATTTCGATATTACACGACATTTGCGTTAATCTTTGTAAATATAAAGAGTGACACCGTGTAATGATCTATCTATCTATCTATTTATATATCACATATATATATATATATATATATATATATATAATCTATGTATATATATATACATATATATATATATACACATATATGTATATATAATATTATATATATATAATAATAATATATATATATATATATATATATTAGAGAGACGAGAAAAAGATATGAGAGAGAGATGCGGAGGAGGAGGACGAGCGGAGATGACGGAATGGTAGAGAAGAGGAGGAGAGGAGAGAGGACAGAGAGACGAGAGAGCTGCACTATCCCCAAATGCCAGTGTTTTTTTTTTTTTTTTTATTTATATCAGTTGACGGAACTTCAAAATCATCCATTAATCCTTTTCCATGTATTGGATTGTAATACAAAATACTACAATAAATTACAACTATCCAACTTTGAAACATGCACCACAATCAGCACCAAATAATGAAAACTATCTCTAAACAAAGCGATCAAACGAAATTAATATCCGCTTTTTAGCCAGCCCAGTCAAACGTTCTGCCAGGAAAATTCCAAAATAGAGTAATGGAAGTACCGTGAAAACATTATGTTAAAGTTACTGTTTTGCATTGCCAGTCATTACGCCTGCATGTGATAGGAAAACGATACGCGAAATTCTAGGGATTCTCAACAGGAAAAGGATACGCGATATTCTAGGGATTCTCAATAGGATAAGGATACGCGAAATTCTAGGGATTCTCAACAGGAAAAGGATACGCGATATTGTAGGGATTCTCAATAGGATAAGGATACGCGAAATTCAATGATTCTCAATCAGAAAGTTTGACACTGATGGCTGAAAATCTCAGTGACATTTTCCTTTGTTTGGAGAGATTTTTAATTATTTGATGATTATGGTGCATCTTTAAAAGTTAGAATGTTGCAATTTATAGTGGTATATTGTTTTATAAACAACTGAAAGCCAAAGCAAAGTAGTTTTGCTTGGTGCAAAACATTCATACATATCTGTTACTTAATCTTTACGGTTTCATGGTAAATTTCCTTTTATATCACACTACGATAACATGCAATCATTTAACTTAAAGATGAGAACTAAATCAGGATCTATTCATGAATGATAACTTTATCCAAACTGATCCAAGAACAATAGTGTTTAAAAAAAAAATTTTTTTTTTTTTCGTTTCGCTCTACTGCCAATGGCAGACACAATTCTAAAAGCAACAAATCATACCTTTGGCTCTCACAAAATTCGTATATATGTCTATTACTTCAGCTATAGCATTTTTTTTTCTATTTTTTTTTTTTTTGGAAAATTATAAAAATTCGTTATCCGATAACATCGCCTCCTTCCGATTTTTACTTTTGTATTCCATTTTTGAACGCACCACAAGTTACAAATATTTGTCTTTAAAATGTCATGACCACGAAAGCTGACTTGACGTCAAACAATCAAGGATAAAATATAAGTAAACAGAAATACGGACAGAAAGAAACCACCACCTCTGAAACAGACATCCTCTTGACGATGCTGAAACCTGGTTTATAGTTATGCACTATAATCTACTGTAATTCTGTTCATCACTACGAATTTAGCAACTGAAAAAAACCAATGGCAAAAACTCATTCGGTAACCTGCCAGGGGAGACCAATTCATTGGCAGCCGTAAGAGCATAACTAACATTTTTCTACCAAATGTAAACCCCAATCAACCTAGCACTTGTCACTGATCTCACAAGTCACCCCATTAAAAAAAAAATTTTCTCCAAGAAGAGAGCTTAAGTCTCAAGTCCATACTGATAAATTTGCACTCAATCAAATTTTAAAATAATATATCTACCATTCACTGCAATGATAGGGAAGTTGGTTAGTGTACCCGGACTTAATTGGGGATTAGTAGATAATAACTATATAGCTTAAAATCACATAATAATTGTTAGAAAAAGGTATGAAAGCTGTCTGTCTTCACATGTCTTCAGACGTACTAGACGATGGATGTGTCATCCTTGATTAGTATAATTTCCATGTCCTGAGGAAAGAACCTGAGTGAGCAATTCCCTGAAAAGGAAAACGAAATTGTTAAGAGGGGACCGAAAACAGTACCTTGGTAATGTGAAGTCCCATAGTTCTGTCGTTAGTTACAGATCTAATTAATGAAACGGTGACTTGCCGAAAGTCTCTAAGATCGAAACCCTGTTAACCGCCTGCCATTTCCCCCCAAAAAATCTAATCACACTAATGACACCATTATTTCAAATCAAGGTAGGTTGCTAATACTTGGCCATAGATCTTCCTTAAGAAATGCTCTTTGCCTGCAACAACAAATGAGACCTCTGCAACATATACTTCCCATGTTAATATGTTCTACTCACAAGATGTGCAGGTCTCAAGACATATGGCTATAGTCGAGGATCTAGTTTTCTGAGTACACCCAATATCCCTATAGTGGTGAAATATTCATTCCTGTACATAACGATCCCTAGTTCAGAACTTGTATCGATTATACAACAAAACACCACTGATGTGCAAATATCTCTAGTCAATGTGGATATGCTGTTTACCTTATGTACTCAAAGTATTCTATATATCCATAAATATCAAGAGTATGAAACTCTTAAGTGTTCACTCAAATGATTGTGTAATCATCTGCTGTAACAGCTGGAGTTAAGTAACCCATGAAGTAAACACAACCAGGAACTAAGGTACAAATTTCACATGATATCAGATATGAAAATCAGACAACTTGAGGTTCTAGGATAAAAAAAAAGTGGGGGGGGGGGGGGGGTTGTTAGGGGGTGGTGACCTGTTCCGATTTCTTCAAGTGAAATGTACTTCAGGTTAAGTAACTAACCCTTAGAAGAATTTCAAATAGCAGGGACAAAAAAAAAAATATATATATATATATACACAACGCAATAATCAAAGTATTCAGGAGAAGCCTCATTCCGTCTCCATCCTGATGATCCCTAATGACGACTATCATTTCAATATGCTGCTAATAAGAAATAAAAGTCCAACTAAGTACATAAATTGATACATTTCCAATGGTCATGTAAATACCTTCAAACTATGTCATATGAGTATACAAAACTCATGAGGTATTTACACACTTAATAATACCATAAGGCCTTACGCCATATACCACGGCGAAAAACAAGACCAAAACAGAATTTTTGGCGACATGCTTTATGAGTGGTCTAAAAACATGATGATGATTAAGATACAAAAACATCCTCTTAACCTCAACTGCAAACGGACCATTCACTAATAGGGAAAAATAATATGTATCAGATACGCTGCTTCTTTGTTCCTTTGTAAAATGGTAAAGGAATAACATGAATACAGATACTCCATTAATGCCTACAGAAAATTAAGATATGAACGCAAATGCTGAAACGAGAGATTTACCTGAAAGCTCTTCAAGAACTAAATAGAAAACTGAGGGTAAAATAACTCTGTACCAACTTTCACAGTAACATTAGTAATTTACTCATGTTTCACTATCACAAATAAAATAGAAAGCGCACCTCCTGTATATAAAAGATAATTCGTAAATTTACATTTTAATATGTATATATATATATATATATATATATATATATATATATAATATATATATATATATATATATATGTATATATATATATATATATATATATATAATATATATAATCACAAATCCACGACCTATTCATATTAATATATATTAACCCCACAAAAATCATTAAATATCAAATACACCGTACCTTGGGAGTAACATACTCTCACACGAGGAACTATAAATTCAAAGACCCAGGTTTGAATCATGGGTGAGGCAAATACACTTTCACCCTCTTTACGGGTGAAAGCTATTCCCAAGCTATGGTAAATTCAATATTACATGATATTTGTGGCTATACCATATATATATATATATATATATATATATATATATATATATATATATATATATATATAGAGAGAGAGAGAGAGAGAGAGAGAGAGGAGGAGAGAGAGAGACGAGAGAGAGAGAGAGAGAGAGAGAGAGAGAAAGACTTCTATCACGATAATAAAATTTGAACAGACTATCTGACCATGAGAAAAGTGAAACAATTGCCTTTGAGGTCTTTTGCTTTTTTATCGTTAGGCGTTTTCAGGCAGGCCAAATACTCTAGTATGTGTACAGGTATAATATATATCTTATAGTTTATTTATATGTATTATTATATAATTAATTATATTATATATATATGATTATAATATAAGTATATATATATATATTATATATATATATTATAGAATATATTATATAATATTATATAATATTATATATATATATATAGCATATATATATATATATATAAATATATATATATATATTATAATGTATATATATATATATCTATATATATGTATTTATATATATAATATCTATATATATATATATATAGTATAATACATATATATATATATATATATATATATATATATATATATGATATATATATATATAATATATGTAATATAATCTATATATATATATATATACCATAAATGTATTATTATTATATAGTATAATAGATATATATATATATATTTTAATATATATATATGTATATATATAGTGTGTGCGTGTGTAAAGGTGTCTAACAACCGTTCCTATTTGATTATTTAATGAATTTTTATAATTCTTTATAAGAAAATTAATCTTTTAAGGGGAAGAAATTAAATTATTACGTATAACTAACCAAGTATGCTTGAGCACTAATATCATCCTCAAAATTCTTTTAAATCCCGAGTATCGATCGACAAATGATAGCTTAAAAACATTTGTAATCTCGGTTAAGGTTTCCATTTTTCTCCAATTATTCTCTCTCTCTCTCTCTCTCTCTCTCTCTCTCTCTCTCTCTCTCTCTCTCTCTCTCCTGTTTTTCCATGATATACCTGTTAAAATAAAGCTCAACGATCTGTCTACTCTCTCTTTCCCTTCGGCACCGAGGGCCAAACAGACCCATAGACAATACAATCTGGTCACAGAGCGAACACAACGCCAATTAAGGAAACAGGTTCCAACAGGTTCCACCGACGAGGGGGACAAGGTGAGGAGACAGGGCGACCACATCGAACACTGACAAACAACAGATATTTTGAAGTGAAAATGGCCTCTCTGGAGAAACAATATCCTTAGTTTAAACATCTCAAATGTTCCTTATGCTACATTCCATATACTATACCTAACTACAGGTATGAATTCTTTTAGATTACCCCTTTCTTCACTTTTTCCTCTACTCACTGGGTACGTAAGGTTATCAAATTGAATTATTACCATTGTGGCCACTATTTAAGTTATCACTGCAGAATTCTATGTCGCATATTCTTTTCCTGAAAAGATATTTTTCTAACTATTATTGTCATTAACTGTTTAAATTTATTTCCAAACTAACAAAAACAACCGAGTATGAAAAGGATATAGAAGAAAATATATTATAGGTAATTAATTGTAATAAAGCTCCAGAAATCGAGAAAGCCGAATAAATAAACGGCAATGATACATGAACAAAATAATTTGGATTAATTTCCACTGAAAAATGTCATAATTTCTTTATGTTATTTTATTTCCTTTCACAAAGGCCATATTGTCATCAGCATAGTTACCCGATTACTTTGTCCTCCCCATCTACTTTCAAAAATAGCAAGAAGTTGCCATTTGGTTACAATACACATCAGTGACAAGTACAAAAAAGTTATAAAAACAATTGGAACCTGATCCTCCCTTGGATTCTCACCAAAATCTCGTCAGCTGTTCCTGGGAACATTGCAAGTCTTTCCCAAAACTTTCGTTTAAGTCTGCCAAAGGCAGGCAGACAACCTCAATCAAAACTTATTTCCTTAATTGACTGAGTTTTTATTAATATCACAAGCAGAAAAATTCAAATTTGACATTTTTCTTCATGTACCTTTCCATTGTCTATTCCTCACTGTATCACAGGTCTCATCCGATATCCCTGGTTTTCATCGCTATCCCATATTCCAGTACTTACGGGAGATGAAATTTAAATTCTTCAAGATAAACCATTCATTACTTAATATTTGTTTCTTCTCAGATACGGATTTTAGAATTACTATTCTATATGACAATAATGGCCACAATGGCCCTGGTGAGAGTCCCAAAGTAATGCAACAAATCCTTCTACAGCTGGATGGAAGTACACAATTTAAGAGTAACTGAACATTCAACAAATACTGCTGTTATGGGATGCTCACAGCTTCAGCACTCACTCGACCCCAGCAGTTGTCCTTTGGTGGAAGACTTCAATACTTCTGATCAGGTCTTCCAATGAAGGCCTTTTGTCACGCATATCATCCGAGTGCTGGTTTATGGCCCTGTTATTGCAATGGATTTGTAGTCACCTCCACATAACTGTCCTCAAGATACCAAGAGGTATCAAGAGGTTTGCATGCCTCTTTCAAACTTGCAAACCCTGTTGATATTAAGACTCCTTGGGTATCCAGGGGACTGCTATTCTACTGCGTTGTGGTAGATGAAGACTCTCAGGGATACTTTTGATGTTACTCCATTGTAACACCTCTCCAAAATGCATCTTCTTGTCTAGGCAAAGCCCTACTTGACCTTCTGATACATTAATATAATTTTACTGTTGTCTGTAAAGTTTGGGGCTTTTGTCTAATTCCTAAATTTTCATCTCTATAATGTCGCTGATATATCCATTGTTTGCCAATATGTCGCACTTGCTCTAGTTATGCAGGTAAGAAGTCCTCTTCTGAATTAGTCTCGACACTCTTCATACATTATGGACAATATTGGGTTCATGTCTTTTTTCTTCTTTTTTAATAGTAATGAAAATGTCTATAACTGGTTCACTTAAGGTAGATTCTTGAGTGAGCCCTTTGCCTACGAGACGTTAGTGTGGCGGCCGCTGATTGGCTGGGAGCTGACTACCTCCCGTTACCAGCCAATCAGCAGCCACCAAACAAACGTCTCGTAAGAATAAGGCTCATCCGAGAATCTACCTTAAGTGAATCAGTTATAGTGGTTATTGCAAGTCTTATCTTCCACCGCTGCCAAGTACAATTTGGCTAATAGAACTACAAGGGGTGACCCGAATGATTACTCCTACTTGCCTGAAAAGTATTTCCCTATGTGACAGGAAAGGGCCTCCATCGTGCATGCCATCAGAATACACGTTTCCAGTTTTTAGTTTTTTAGGAACCGGGAATGAGTCCATTAAAGACTTGACATTGGTTTGGGTGAGTTGCAAGGTTGCTTGTACTGGGACATTGGTAGAAAGGCAGTCTACAACTAGGGATGCTAAAACTTTATCAGATTCGGTAGTTTTAAGAAGAACGTCAATGAATTTAAAGGAAGACGTCAAAGATAACCTGTTGTTCAGTGGTTTATAGTCATCATATTGTATATGCTGCGGTTGTCATTTAAGAAATTATAGGTCTAACTGGGTTACGAGGTTTGTTTGTGTATGTGTATGTGTGTGATATGTATATAACATTAAAAATATGTACTTAATTATATACATATATACATATATATATATATATATATATATATATATATATATATATATATATATATTAATTAAGTACATATTTTTAATGTTATATACATATCACACACATACACATACACAAACAAACCTCGTAACCCAGTTAGATCTATAATTTCTTAAATGACAACCGCAGCATATACAATATATTATATATATATATATATATATATATATATATATATATATATATATAATAATATATCTAATATATATATATATATGATATATACTATATATCAAATTCACGATTGAACAAGAGACTAACAATCAACTACATTATTTAGATATTTCAATTACACGCTCCTCTGAAGGCCTCTCTAATGTTTTTAGAAACAAAGACATTCATTGGTTTTGGTACAAATTCTTTATAGTTTTTGTTCTCTTGATTTTAAGATTAATGCCTTATTAACCATGCTTCACCAAGCCATTGCTTCATCCTCTAGTTGGCAAGCTTCCACCCAGGTATTCTTTATACACCTCTCCAAATTTTTAAATAATATTTTCGTTCCACGTCATCTTACTCCTCACATTCCTAAATTACCTTTCTATTCCAGTCTTCCTTTTATGCACGATACAACCTTTTATAAGGAACTCCAATCTTTAATATCCGGTCATCTTCCTGCCGTGAAAATCAAAATTATGCTCACAAACCCACTGAATACCGGTAGCCTTTTCAGCCTCAAAGACCGTTTCGATCCATTAATGACCTTGTGTGTTATTTAAAAGTTTACTTGTCCTCGATGTAATCTAGGAACTTAATTGGATCGACACATAGGTTACTTAAGGTCCGAATCGACGGTTTTAGAGCTGTCAGCTATAGAACTGGCAATAAAAACTTTCAAATCCCGCATTTTCCAACATAAGTGATCATATCGATAAATGTAAATATTCCATTCAGTTCAAAGACTTTAATGTTCTGGGCTGAGCCTCCAATCATAAGATTTTAACAACTGATGAACCACTGTTTATTAAAAAACTGGTCTCCTCACTGAACACCCATGCCACGTCTACATGTCTGTATCTCTCGTGAACAGCTAAAGTTTTTGGTCAGTCCTTCCTCTGCTTCCACACTTAACGATTGGTCTTTATTCATATTTTTAACTGTGTTTGTTTTATTGTACCTGTATTGTGTTTTTTAATATTTGTGACTTAATGTTATTGTTCTAATTAGGTATTATTACTTTGTAGCTTGAAAATTAGGCCTGCTGGTTGGCTTTGAAACGTTGCATCCTAATAAATATGAGTTTTTGACCTGTTGGTGTGCTTCCCATGCCTTCATTGTATTGTTGGGTTTTGGGAACTTCTGCCTGTCTTCTGTATATGTGTATGCTAGTATATATATATTATATAATATATATATATATATAATCATGATAAATATATAAATATATAATATATAATATATGTTATATAAATGAAACAGGCGCTGGTGCTCAAAACAACCCAACCTACAATTGGTCTGGCTCATGGAATACAATATAAATTATATATATATATATATTAGTATATATATAGATATATCTAATATATATATATATATATATATAATTTATACTTGTGTCTATCCATGGAGCCAGACCTCTGTCTCTGTGTGTGAGTTTATACATATGAAAGACAAATAGTTCTTCGAATGCACGTCTTGTGGCATCGCTTTCTTTCACATTATCAGATTCATTCCAGACTTTCAACAATTCATAATGCACGATACGCACTCTTTCGAGATCAAAGGCACTCAACGCAACTTTTAATTAACGAAATCCGGCCAGTAAAGTCTTCATCAAACATCAAGCTTCTTAGCGAAAATATACTTACTATATTTTTTGGAGCAATTTTACCGAGGAATAATATCCTCAAAAGTAATGTTTAAAAATATACTCCCATATACATATAATATATATATATTATATATATGATATATATATATATTTAGTATACTATTTATATATATATTATTTATATATATATTATGTATAATTCATAATATATATATATATTATATAATATTATATACATACATACACACACACACACACACACACATATATATATATATATATATATATATATATATATAATATATATATATATATATATATATATATATATATATATATATGTAATATATATATATATATATATATATATATATATATATATATATATATATATCTCCACTTCAATCTGAGGTTACATGATGTGGCAAGACATCGGTGTCACTCGCACACTCTTACCCTCACTTTCTCTCAGTCCTTTGTGCATGAAGGGACCAAGAGACAATAAAATCAAGTCACAGTGAAAAGACAACGCCAGCTAATGGAACTCGTCTGGACCAAGAAAGGACAAGAATATACAGTACAAAGCAAAGCAAGCACATCACAGAATCTGGCAATTTTTTTTTTTTTTTGTAGAGAGAGATAGATGAAGATAACGAGGACGAGAGAGAGAGAGAGAGAGGAAGAGAGAGAGAGAGGAGAGAGAGATCGGCCTTTAGGTCAGTACTACTGTCACGATTTTTACCTCAATTTGCAGTGATCAATACAGTTTACATAATACAATCCTACGAGTAACGTAATCGAGTCTACAAGATTCTCTATTTTTAATCTACTTCCTATGTCTTGTGAATATAATATTGCAGTGAAACTATGTTTTATAGAAATACTTTGGTTTGTCTTCCTTTATGTTCACATAAAAGTGATAATTACGTAAGCAAGGTATAAATGGTAGTATTCAAGGTACAATTCTTGTCTGAAATAAGAAGTTTCTACATAAACTTATACTAAATCGTCGCTGGTGAAATATTCAATAAATATCATATTAGAAAGAATATGCTGCAGTAATTGCTTTTCAGAACATTTTCATTTACTAGAAGATTCAAGAAAGAAATTTACTTGCAAAATTAACGATGATATTAATTTTGGGCTGAAGTGCTCCTTGGTTGCCACTGGAAAATCTGCGGAAATAACGGATTATGATATTGATAACTCATGAAAATCTGTGGAACTGATTATGATAATGATAACTATATCGTAAAAAAAAGGAATCACCGTTGAAAATGATGAAGTGGAAGCCTGAGATCAAATTCGCAAGTTAAAACCCGAGATTGAAATACCAGAGTGAAACCATTTGCGACTGATGAATTATAAAACTTTGTCTGCTAGAATAATTCAGGACTTAAGTGTTGTGAAATTTCATGCATGAGCTGTTTAAAAAAAAAATCAGATATGATACCTGCAGATATTCGACTATGAAACTGAAGTATTAGTGTTGAATTTGACGCAATGCATGAAAAATAAGTATTAAACAAATATTATACAAAATCATATGGGTAACGGCACTTTAATCAATTCTACAATAATTTACGTTCAAGAAATTTGCAATACCTTACACTGGAAAATTTTAATAATGAAATATAACGTTCTGATTTCAACTAATTCACTGGGACCAATACTTTACGGAATATGACTGTACCTTGAATATTTCAACCTATAATTCATAAATGACCTCCTGTTACGTAATTGCTTAATTAAATTACGATATCCTCTACATTACAACATTAACTAATTTACGAATGGGAAGCTATAATATAAATGGTATATTACAGTATTCACACTGAGTAATAATTCTGTAATTCTGTTTACATAGCGTCTGTAGGATCGAGAGATTAGACGATGTTCAACAAATATCAACCGTTAATCAAATAAACGAACTCCACCTATGAAGTTGTAAAATTTGAATACGCAGTATTACATCTTAACAAAGTCATTTGAATTTTATAACTGAATCTTCAGGTCCAGGGAACTCTAGTCCCCAAAGCCATTAATTAGCCAGAATCCTTCATTCTGAAGAAAAAAAATATTAGTAATTATTCCAGATGCTTTCAAGAGATTAATATTTCTTGAGCCGTAAAAAAATATAATAGAAACGAGAACGAGAAACGGAAATACTTAAGGTTTCTTTGACATTTTATCTAGCCAGCACCAAAGAAACTGAGAGAAAATAAAAAGGACCAAAGCCTAACAAAGTATATATACCAACCTCTCAAATTATTTACATCTGGGAGATATAATAGGCAGTCTTTCTTCCGTGTAATACACACGTAACCAATTATGCACTGAAACACTTCTCATACGAGGTGTGTTGCGAACATACCTCATACGTAATAACAGTAATAAATTTTGGTTGTTCTTCATTAAATAATTGTCTTAATTCACCTCTTGTCGACATCGCGCTTTGTAAATAAATCAAAAAGGGACGCAGTCTTCAAATAAACCTATTCACAATCACATAGCCTATGCATCCATTTGAAACATGACAGCTACTAACTAGTAAGATCAATAGGTCAGCTTCACATCGAGAGCGCTCCGCTGACTAATAAAGAAAAAACCATTCACAACGAATACCATAAAATTAGCTCCATAAAATCCAGACAATCAATCACGTGGGCATCGTTCTTGCATAATAATAAATGAAATATGCAAATGGTAAAATCCCAAATGAGTTTCAATATTCAGAATTATATTTCCATTTCCGTCAGTTGATTTCAACCGTGGACAAATGGACTTTACCGTAGGGGATTCCTGCCCGAGGATTTGGAACATTTTTGACATGGACCCTTAATGAAGTTTAATTTTAGCTTGCCGGTATTCATTGCTTTACCCATCGTTTTCCATTAGTCTGTGTATCCGTCACATAAATTTTAAAGCGCTCATCCAGTTTTCGTTGATACAATTTTTTTTCACAGAATTTAGTTTCCATCTGAAGTATGTTAACTGATAGTCACAAATACAAAAAAAACTCTTTCACAAGACTATTTCATATGAACCCTGAAATTCGATACCTTTCTTAACAGTATGAATGTTTCAATCCTGAACGAAGTAAAAATGAAAATTTAGATTCTAAATATGAATTACGTTGAAAGAACGCACGTAAACAAAAACACACACACACACACTATATATATATATATATATATATATATATATATATATATATATATATATATATATATCTATATATATATCTATATATATGATATATATATATATATATATATAATATATATATATATATATATATATATATATATATATATATATATATATATATATATATATATATATATGGGATTAAGAGATAAACACCACCAAAGTTAAGGTTACATCAGGATCCATAATGCTGCAGTCCTAACTACCAAACTGAAGATGATACTTGAGAATTATCTTATAGTTCTGTATAAGTGCCAGAATCTATTATAAGTGAAACTAAATCTTCATTTAATTTTAATTGCTAAGGATAAAAGTACTGATATATTTTCATAGCCCAATAAAATAATTTTTTAATCAGCTGAAAATAAACCCCTTTTTCAGGACAAGAGTCAGCAGACTATAAACTCGAGAAGGCACGAAAGGGGAATGGGTCTGCAGAAAGAGAGAAGTTATACGAAAAGGTAATAATTAACTAAATACGAGGGAACAGAAAATGAAACGGATACACCCAAATAGAGAAGACGTCAGCATAAAGCAGGAATGAATTAGCACCTTGGAGATCAGAAGTTTCCAAATCTGTGCTAAGGAAACTATTCCACATATTAGTTGAAGCCAAGATAAAACGCCTAGTAAACTGAGTTGTAATAAACCCGTTACTGAAAAATGACTGCAGCCTGCTTAGTGTTCAGAGCAAAGACAGATAGGTCAGGCAACGAAAGTGCACAGGATGTTTGTTGTTGTTGTGCATTTTAAGCAAGAAACTCACTTTAAGTCTAAGGCACAAGTCAACAATAGAGTTGGCAAAATAAACTTGAAAGGTGACATAGTTCTCGACAAGAGCTGGAGATGAGTCTGCACCTGAAGACTAATCTGAGGAACAGTCCTCAAACAAAGGAGTTCAAAAAAAACTTAGATAAAATATCTTCATCACGGAAAATTCGAAAGCATTTCCGTATGATACCAACTTTCTGAGAAACAGGAAGCAATATTATGTATATGTTTTGCAAAAGTCAATTTCTTATCAAAAGTCACATATAAAATCTTAATCTCTCTAACGTTTACAACACTACCATTTCAATGTAAATCTGGATTCAAATGTAAAAGTGTTCTGGATCGACCATCATTCTTTAGAGTTTTAGAAGGATTAAATTTCATGCCCAAAGCCTACTCCACTCATGAGGATAAGACAGATCTCTATTCAAGGACTCTGCAACCACAGACTTAAGGGGCGGCGAAGGAACAACAACATGGAGAAGGAACAATAGCAAGAACAGCATCAGCATATGTAATCGGCATATGCAATACTACCTTGTGGAACATCTGAAATGATATTACTCTACTGGCCATCAACATAACTACTCTGGGTCCTACGTATTAAAAGTTCATTTAAAATATAAATTATGAAAGACCTACCAACTCCTAATAACCTAAGCTTGTAGATAAGCGTTTCATGATTCACAAGGTCAAAGGCTGCTCTATACTCTAAACCAACCATGCTTGCCTCTGATCTCCCTCAAGAGCACTCTAAATGACAGTATATACTGACAAGAAAGCACCGCAAGTACTAAGACCTTTATGAAACTCAAACTGCTGCTGGTAGCAGGTCATTATCTACAACAACCCTACCAAGACTTTGAGAGAAGATCTTCTCAAAGAGCCTTAGATAAAACTGAGACAATTAAAATCAGCCTATATTCTGAGGGGCATGAGGTCGGGCTTAGTCCCTTAAAGTAATGCAGTAATGTTTCCCTTCCTCCTAACTGAGGGACAACTTGAAAACACGACTGAGGCAACACCAAGGACTCACTATCCTATTTCCTCAGAGAAATTTGAGACATAACTTGTGCCTTCTGTTTAGAACAATATACAGCAGTTTCACCAGCCCCTACAAGGGAAGGCATGCTAGAATCAACTCTTAAAGAGTGATGACTTTAGGGTAGACCGCCATTTACGCTAATAACCACACAATGGTAAAATGCACTCCACTTCTATATATTTTAATTTACACTATGGATCTAAATGATCACTTTCAATTATGTACTAATCACATATAGTAAAAAAAATCAGCCATTCAAATTTTGTACATGCTACAAGTTTGCACTATATTTAATCTTAATTACCCTAATTCAACATATTATATATATATATATATATATATATATATATATATATATATATATATATATATATTTATATATATATACCTTGTGATTTGACAGTAATGGCAATCCTCTTATACCAACAGGGTTAGATTTCGATTCCTGGATAAGGCAGATAACGGTGGGTACATTCTGTTATATCTATGGATCTACTGACCTACGAAGTAAATTAGTTCTACTTTAATGAGCCACATCTACAATGGAGAAGGGCAGTGAACTAACAATATCATCCCAAAAAACTTTCTGAAACTTGTCAGGGTCGCATCACAAGGGGACACAGATTTTAAGCACTATTAGGGGAGAAAGATGTAAGGTACAAAAAGAATGCTTTGCGTGTCCGTGTGCATGTGTGATACGGTATGTGTTAACTAGCAAAATAAGTATAAAAACGCATGATTAAGATAAATGGTAAAATGGTTCCTGAAAGAGGAGGGGGATGGAGGAAATGATAGGTTGGGTGAAAAGGTGTCCAATTTGGTAATGTGAGTATGATGAAAGAAATGAAGGCCCTAAATGCGTTGAATTGACGTTGTGAATGAGATGTGCAGGGTGGTTCAACCTCCAGTTGCTGAACTTGATCCTTTCTCTGGAGCTACATACTATTAGGGAAAAATGACTTAATTAATGATGAAAGAATATTAGGTACATTACCTTTGTCTGTCTGTAATGTTCGTACATATTGATACGAATAGATAAGTAAATGCTGATAATATATAATCTTATCTATTCAACGAGGAAATGTATGAACACAGACATCTCTCCAACTCTGTCACACCAAGTCACGGCATAAGCTATTCAGTCAAATTGCTACAAAATTAATAAATCCAACCAACAAAGGAAAGTATTTTGTGATGCACCAGATTCAATTATTTGGGTTTTATTTCATGCTTCCATTGCCGAAGTTTGTAAGAGTCCCGAGGAATCTCAATCTCTCAACCAAGTTTTCAGGCACCGAGGTACTCTGAGTTACGGTGTTGACAGCACACGCAAATAATCTGAGTGCAATCAATTTGGACAATGTTGACATAGGTATTATTCAAACGCACTATTCAAAGTGAGGATGAAGCGCCTCGGTGGCGTGGTTGGTATGGTGTTTGCGTCCCACCTCGGTGGTCGCGGATTCGATTCTCGGCCATTCCATTGATGAGTGAAAGATGTGTATTTCTGGTGATAGAAGTTCACTCTCGACGTGGTTCGGAAGTCACGTAAAGCCGTTGGTCCCATTGCTGAATAACCACTGGTTCCATGCAACGTAAAAACACCATACAAACAAACAAACAAACAAAGTGAGGATGTCAAACAAGAGAAATTTTCTCGACAAAGCCATTAAAATGATTTTTTTTTTCCTAGTATCACAACTACTTAGGTCACTAACGCCACACGCAGGCATTAAAATAACATATACTACACAAACTTTGTCATCTGGTTACCTAAGACCAACAGTGGTACACGTAATTGAATAACTGAACGCTGGGATGATCATAGCTTAGATTTCAAGCTAAACCTCCACTGGTTATTTCTTTGAAATTCACTTTCCATTAACCAGAGAAACCCAATTATAGAGTCGCAACTCTATATTTTCCGATATCTTAAAATAAAATACACTAACCTCTCTCTCTCTCTCTCTCTCTCTCACACACACACACACACACACACACACACATAGATACGCAAAATATTTTCTGCAGTAAATCTCATTTTTTGCTGGGTAATTTCATATACGTAATCAGAGAGAATGACAACCACCATTTGTGAAGATGATAAAGATACATCCAGGAGACATTCATGCTGTGTAAATCAATTACCCCTCTGCAAGAGAGTGCAATGAGCGCCGAGGTTCTCATTACTCATCTCGAATTGATTTATGGTCAGGCACGACAAGTTATCTGCCGGGCAGACGTGGTCGACTCGTCTCAGCATCTCTGGAATTAAGTCTCCATTGGGACAATTGCTTCTCGAATTTGGTCTGAAAACACTGAACGGTTTATACGATAAAGCTTAGTCAGATGAGTAAATGTAAATTTAATTATTTTGATACGATATAGCTTAGTCAGATGAGTAAATGTAAACTTAATTATTTTGATACGATATAGCTTAGTCAGATGAGTAAATGTAAACTTAATTATTTTGATACGATATAGCTTAGTCAGATGAGTAAATGTAAACTTAATTATTTTGATACGATATAGCTTTGTCAGATGAGTAAATGTAAACTTAATTATTTTGATACGATATGCTTTGCAGATGAGTAAATGTAAACTTAATTATTTTTGATACGATATGAGTGTCAAATGATAAATGTAACTTAATTATTTTGATACGATATGCTTAGTCAGATGAGTAAATGTAAACTTAATTATTTTGATACGATATAGCTTAGTCAGATGAGTAAATGTAACTTTAATTATTTCTAAGACGAAATAAGATCATTCTGTATTAAAAAATACTTTAAAAAGTAGCAATTTCTATCTTTGTGACTTCACAGGCTCTGATTTATTAATGATACCCCGAAAAATTAAATATCATTGCAGTTTACAAAGAGGAAAAAGTAGTATATTTTCTTCGCAATTCTATTCCACCGGGTTCATAAGTTTCCACTCCTCAGCCATAAACGCTCGCAACAAATAATAAAGTCACGGGAATCCAATTTGCAAATTGAACTTTTGCAAAATGCCAGTTCGCGCGCTCTTAACAACTGCTAATGGCGGCAATACCATTTCAGTCCGTAAACAGGGATTGCATTGGTAATTCAGATCCCCTCTAAAAGACCTCGTGCTCATGATAATATCAATCCTATCACATCAACGAAGCAATTACTTAAGTGGACAAGAATTCCACAGATGGAGCTCGTAAAAGGTAAATGATCTCTCTCTCTCTCTCTCTCTCTCTCTCTCTCTCTCTCTCTCTCTCTCTCTCTCTCGTCTCTTCTCTCTCAACGTATGATGCAAGCACATATCAGGGGAGCAAAGTTTGTATATAAGATTACAATAACCACAATAAAATTGTGTGCTGCGAAGGAATTACAATTGCACATATGAATTACGGATACGTAAACTATTAAATGATTAGTAGCTGTAAATAAACCGGACGACAATAAAGACAAAATAAGTTGAATGGAAAAAGCGCACATAAGGAAAAGAGCATTATAATCGTTACAGTAATAAAAAAAAAACTTTAAAAAGGAAAAACAACCTCATGTTTTGAGAATGCTATCAGTAATAATCAGTGCTATGTTCTACTCGGTTGCATAAAAAATACTTTTAACCTATTTTCAAACATACTGTATACAAAATTTAGCAGCACGAGAAAAACTGAATACATACTAGTCGTTTCGAAATTCATGCCCTATTTTAAGGTATTCAAATATGCATAGTACCAATAGAATAAACATTGCAGATTTACACATTTTAAACCGAAAAAGCTAAGGGAAATATTCAAAGTATATTACACACATACCGAGTATGCGACTGACTAGAAGATTCTTTGTGAGTGCGTTATATACATACATACATGCATGCATACATACATACATCTATATATGTATATATATATATATATATATATATATATATATATATATCACAGATAGATATATTTTAATAGGCTAAATAATTCTTTTTTAGGCCAAATGGTCAAAGTCGGCCGTTTATCACTGTTATTAACCGAATCCCTAAATTGCAAATCCAATCCGACGGTGAAGAAACTTTTCAGTCACTAGGCTTTTAAACAAGTCCCACCGTCTTTCCAAGGGCCAGAATTGTGACAAGCGATATTTTACTTCGTTCATAAGCTGTGCGATTACTATTTTCCTGCTAATATTATTTGTACTGCAGTCTCAACTGTCAAAGCTGAATGCATTGTACTTTACTAAGTACGATCACAAAACATGGATCAAACCAATAAGTTGAAAATGGTATTGAAAAATGTCCAGGCAGTGCCTCATGTAAGGCTCTGTGGCTGGATCTTGGATAAGACTCCATCAAAACATTATAATTTACCGCAAGAAAAGTTTAGCCGAAGTCCTTTCATCATTCTTTTTAGGCAAATGGCGTCAAGTCTGGGGCCCGTTTATCACTGTTATTAAACCGAATCCCTAAATTAGGGCAATCCAATCCGCGGAGAAACCTTTTCAGTCACTAGGTTCTTTTACAAGGTCCCGTCTTTCCAAGGGCAGAATTGTGGACAACGCGATATTTTACTTCGTTTCATAATGCTGTGCGATTATATTTCCACCCACCTGCTATATTATTTACTGCAGTCTCACTGTCAAGCTGAATGGCATGTACTTTACTAGTACGAATCAAAAACAGGATCAAACCAAGAAGAAATTGAAAAATGGACTGGAAAATGGTCCAGGCAGTGGCCTCAATGTAAGGCATCTGTGGCGCGCCGATTTCTATGGAGATACTTCATCAAAACATTATAATTTACCAAGACAGTTTAGCGAAGTCCTTTCATCAAAAATTCTTTTAGGACAAATTGGTTCAAGTCGGCCGTTAATTTCACCTGTTGAATTAAACGAATCATAAATTGCAATTCCAATCCGACCGGAAGAACTTTTCCAGTTTCAATAGGGCTTTTACAAGTCCCGTCTTTCAAAGGGCCAGAATTGTGACAAACGCTATATTTTACTTCGTTCATAAGCGTGCGATTACTTATTTCCTGCTATATTATTTACGCAGTCTCATGTCAAGCTGATGCAGGTACTTTACTAGTAAGATCACCAAAACAGGATCAAAACCAAGAAGTGAAAATGATGAAAATGTCCAGGCAGTGCCTATGTAAGGCTCTGTGGTGGCATCTGAGAGGATCATCAAAACATTATAATTGACCAAGAAAAGTTAGCGAAGTCATTTCATCTGTGGATGGATGGATGTATGAGATGTAGGGCTAAGGCCCGTGACTAGGACCTAAAGGGTCATTCAGCCCCATCATGAGGTATGATTATGAGCAATGGTTGTGTGTGTATTATATATGGGAGTACAAACTTAATGAAAACTGAAGAGATAAATTTTTTTTTTTATGTATATATATATATATATATATAGTATATATATATGTATATATATATATACATATATATATATATATATATATATATATATATATACTATATATATACATCGAGCTACAAATGTCCTTTAATATCTAATTCACTCTACCTCGGAATTAATATATTTTCATATATGCATAACCGAAGGGGAATTTTATTAGCCTCTTGCAGTGGTGATGTAGGTAAAAGCTTCACTGACGTTCCTGGATTTGTATTTGTAATAAAATCACGGTAATGTGATAGACTTTATATATATATATATATATATATATATATATATATATATATATATATATATATATCATACATATATATATATATATATATATATATATATCTATATATAGTAAAAATATGGATGATGCCAGTTCTCAAAATATTTAAATTTATATCAAAATGCTAAAAATCTATATCTTATTAAATAAATAAATTTCTTTTAAAAACGTTAATAAACCTTCAACGTCCGTATCATTATCTAAAATCTTTGCTATGGGCTTGTCTGCAAGCCCATGCTTACGCCACACAGCAGCCTTTCATGTGTGTGGGAGTTGTCCAACCATGTAAGAACAGTTGTAATGGTAGGCATGGCAGTGGGCATACTTACAGACAGACTAACGAATTTAGGAGCAACTATATTCCTCGCAACTTTGTTTGTAGGGTGATTAAAAACAGAAAGGGACCCAAAGAAGCCAAAAAGGGCAAATAATGTAGAATATGAAAGGAGTAATATGGTGTTTAACAAAGACTAGACAGTTATTATTTGCTGGGAAAACTTTTAACCCTATATATGGCCACGGAATAACCCGTATAAAAGCCACCAACTTTCCAAAGACAATTTACTGCAATTATGATCTTAGTGAACTCTACAGAATCTATACATAGTACTTGCTTGCTTTCTGTACTGTTAATAAACAATTTTCTTATAAAAGATAGATACAATCTTGGTTTTTCGTAATTTAATTTTTTTCCAGTTTACAGGTTCCATCCAATTTCTAATGAATATATTCATATCACTTTCCTGTATGACGATGACATAGTTGAAAAAAAAAGACTATTAAAATACTGCAAAACTACAATGCCATAAAATAAATTCCAGTTGTGTGAAAATTCGTCAAGCATCGAGTAGAAAATTCAAAGTAATACAAAGAAACCAATGCTTTTAAGCAGGCTTGTTTGTACAAGTAAAAATAAAATCACCTGGCAGTCAGCAAATACTGTTGTAACGGAAAGTGGTTCATAGATCGTAGTAGATTCAAGCAAGAGTACAGATATCGATGGGACAAAAGCTATGATAATAACTAACCACTAGGTATTTGCTTCAAATTTACGAGTCTTTGAAACGGATTCAAAAGAAACAGTTGTACATAATTTTACATTTCTATATGAGAAGAATCCTAAACCGGAATGGAAACGGAGGAAGGTATACTCAGATACAGTTGTATACTCAGATCATAACTTATTGAAAACACAAGTTTTTGAAATGAGACAACATATAGTTTGCAAGAACCACTTTTGTGAACTAACGACACACGAGACTGAGAGCAAAAGACAATTTGTGATTATCCCAACAATATTTCAGTTTAAATTACAAGTCTTTTTTCAAGTCCATGCTCTATGTCTGAATTTTCAAAATTTCCTAAAAGAATAACACATTATTTTATGAGCGCTAATGAACAGACAGGAAGCCACGTTCTAACAGCAGTTCGGCTCTTTGCTCTCAACGATAACGGACTTTTGATGTGCCATCAAAAGCTAAGCCTGCCGTTACCGACTATGGTAAATCCTTATCCCTACATTCCACATAAAACTCAAAAATATATTATGGGTTCACCGCTTTTGTTTGTTTTTCAGAACTTTTCAGTCGCATCTTCTAGTTACATGCTATAACTTTCACAAACTTACCTATTCCAAAGCTTTTCCCGGATAAGTCACTCAATGAAACCAGCTGATAGTTACCAATTAGAAACGGATGAGACATCGTTAGTGAAGAGAGCGATTAAAAGCTAATCACTCGATCGACTGTCCTTTTGCAATCACTGAGGGAGACAATGGCTATAAAATTGATTCAATTTACTGTGTGAATTTTTCTACTTCATTATTTTTTACAATTTTGCTCATATCATTATAACTCTAATCTTCTAAAATTTACAAAAATAATATAAGATAAAAGTTCAGTTTTACTCCCGTGTAAATCATCGCTGAAACAATGTACAAGTGCGCAAACATTGTACCTGTGTTTTATACAAGATATACATTTTGCTGTTGCATGAAAACATTGAGTTACACAATCTCCTTGCTGAGTTTTACCTGGCTATCCATCAATTATGCAAGTTCTTTTGTACGTTGCATGAAAGTGGTGACAAAGCAGACAATCCAATAAAAACGTGAAAACAAGAACAAAGCATAAGGGACAGGTCAAATGAACGAGGCGCAGCACAAAGCCATAATCTGTGATCTATAAGAAAAACCAAATATAGGAGTAGAACTTTTAAAAATGAAACGCATTGCAACTGACGAGAGAGAGAGAGAGAGAGAGAGAGAGAGAGAGAGAGACGAGAGGATGAGGATGAGAGAGAGAGAGAGAGAGAGATTTCTGTGTAAGTATAGGGAACGTTAATAAAATTAAATTCACAAGGCGGCCTATCAGAATGTCTTGTCGACATCTAATCATAAATTCTTGAATTCCATTAGACAATCCACTGGCTACAAATGGCCTTTCACAACTGTAATCTCTCAACGAGTTACTTGCCGAGGTGAAGTAATACTGATGAATGAGGCGCTACTCATGAAACAGATTACAAACTTTGTCATACTGATCACTTTCTACAAATGAATTCATATCATTCTGAATAAGTTTGGAGGTTTTTATTTTTCAAGTCTGGCAAGCCTTCATAAAAACTTCTATTTACTCTAAGCAACTTGAAGGCCTTAGTTGAAGCCACCTGACACAGTGACAGTACATCCTCCAACTGAAGGAGGTGCTTAATATGAAATCCAATAAAACGAATTAGATCTCATACAAGACTTTAAGAACACAAAGACATACTTTTAACCTTGACCTAGGTGGGACGAAACTATCTGTTAACCATGGTAATACATCTAAATTCATCCTAGTTTAAAGTTTAATCCTCAATCCGTACATATTATGATGGATAATAATAGTAATGATCAGGATGACGATTGAAGGGAATTGTGGAATAACATACATTTTAATCACTCAGGATCACTGTTTGTCTCGATCGTAAATTCTCTGACCCTTGGCATAACACTTCATACTTACCATATATCACCTTCTTTCTTCCCTCTACCCAGTGGACCATCGCGTCGACGCCTCAAGTATAAAACACTTTCAAAAAGGGCCAAATTAATTCTCAAAACTCTTACTACTTTCAGTAAGACCTAGAACCCGGATTCTTTACATAAGCCGATTAATGTCACTATTAACCTGTAACCTGTCCACGTAAGTATACGACTGTTAACTTTTATCAGCATCACACTCCAAAACAAAATTAATTGATACTGCATAGGAGTTTCGAAAGAAAATAAATAAATATATAAATAAATACAGGATAATGGTGAATTTATCATGGAACGAAAAATGATATGACAATAATCTGACATATGTAGTTATAGAAAGGGATTGCTTAAGAAACAAGGCGTGATCCGACCTCCAGCTTACAAGGAATGCGAGCAAGATTTTCCCCTCATGCATAAGTTGTAAACATTATATTCCTAACTTTTAACGTAAATTAAAATTTGCTACAATCTACGGTCAAATAGACCCTTGTTTCACCAACAAAAATTAAAATAGAAATGCTACAATTTATTAGAAGTAATTCTCCAGTACTGTTTAACACGGACATTTTTATTTTTTACATTTTCATTCTAATAAATAGAAAATAAATATCCTATCCTAAAATTCGTGTAGCTTTAACTTAACGCAAAACACCTTTTTCAGAACTTTATAGGCTCTTCCATAGACCTTTCTTAACTCCCCAACAAGAACAAAAAAAAACAACAACAACATAGTAGATTGTAGGCTTACGCCCTGAGTAAGCGAAATTAAAAATAACCTTAAGAGTAAATTCACTGACGAAGGCAAGAAATTTTTAGCAATAACTATCACCAAAAGAGCTACGTATAAAAATAAACTGCAGGTACACAGAAACAAGAGATAACAGTATCGTCGTTCACAGAATCCTAAATAGATTTTACAGTAAGCGACCGCTACACGCTGCTTATACTCCCTCCCTTTCGGGTTGCAGTAGGTTTCAGGTGACCGAGTATCTCGTAGCATATGACATTTTAGCTTTCACATGTGTTCCTTGAATAAACGATACCTGGATAGATGTTTCTCTAACGTCAAACTAATATCTAAAATTGCCAGTGGAAATAAAATAAACAAAATGTGGAACGGTTGTGAAACTCGACCTGTTTTGGAATCAAAGCAACATGCTGAAACAATGCAACTCATAAAAATATGTTTTGTAATCTAAAACGACACGCATAGACTCGCTTCATATCACTGTAAATACTAACGGTAAATTTATTAACGCGGACAACATGAACCCTTCAACCTAGTATATCTGAATATACTAGGAAATATTACATCGAGGAAATATTACATCGAGGCATGCGTAGGGATTCATATGGTATTTTCAGACCAATAATAGATAAAAAAAGAAAATTCAAAAGGTAGATAAAAGTAAATACTTTAACAGATGTAATCATTGACCTAGAAGTAAAATAATAATAATAATAATAATAATAATAATAATAATAATAATAATAATAATAATAATAATAATAATCTTTTCAGGAACAGAGAACGAGAAATATGTGATGAACTTATTCTTCAATACGTGTTTAGTCTCTTTTAAAATATGTAACTCAGAGAATCTCTCTCTCTCTCTCTCTCTCTCTCTCTCTCTCTCTATCTCTCTCTCTCTCTCTCTCTCTCTCTCTCTCTCTCTCTCTAATAAAGTCTACAACCAAACTACACGGTTATGTTGAAGTCGTAGTGAGTGATATAATTTCTCATAATACTACACTAAAATATTTCATCAGTTACCTTCATTTACATTATAAATATGTTTATATCTAACTTGAAATCAAGGACGCCTAACCACTTACAAAATACCAAATCAATTAGCATTCCGAAGGAAAGCCTCTGTCGATTGATAGAAATTAAAATTCGATCTTCCTCTCCCTTAGGAACCCCTAATATATACCACCAGTCAAAAACAAAATCAAACGACCATTCGCGAGAAGCATAAGAATTGGTTTGCGTATAATGTTATTCTAGTTACCTGGGTATGGTTCAGGCGTTCCGGGGAAATACTCCTGGTTCCTTCGGGCTGGAACTTCCAGAATATCCCATTCCACAGACATGTAGAATTCTCTGAGGTCTATTCCCAGTTGGACAATGTTGCTCCCTCTCTTCTGTTTAATGTGTTTCAGATCCACCTGTGGAGCGGAGGCCAAATTAGTCAAGAGGAACTTTATTCCATTGTCTTCCCTCGACGGGATGGAAATGAGACTGCTGGCAGCCAGTTTTGAAAAGAGCATCCGTGGTGTGCATATGAAAGAGAAAACACAAAGTTATTCAAGGATCTTGACACATTTACAGTAATAACACATTTTTACTGACAGCAATAAATTTGAGTTAGTTTCTTACGTCAGTTCCATTAGAAATTTTAGCAAAAATATTCAGTCACCATCACTCTAACAAAATACATTAAATAAACAAGTCTTTGTAGTTTCTTTCCGCCACATCAACATTTTCCAACGCTAGTGGCTATTTAAAGCCAAGTGAATGTAAATAGAGAAAATTTAAAGTGAAAACCAAACAAACTGAAATAAGCAAACAAAACAAAAATTGCTTTCATGCATAGAAAATAGGAAATATATGCATCCACAATCAGCAACAACGCAGTTTTCATTTTATTAGTATGTACAATCAATAATAAGAAATAGGTATAAATATCGAAAATTACATGTTTTAACCTACTACAAATCGACAAAGAGAATATGAAGGTGTCATTTTCAAACGGGTACAATTGTTCTTGATCATATTCATCAAGACAATCATCCAACTGCTTACCTCATCCTTGGGGTTCGTCAGGAAAGAGTGGATAATACATAAATAATGATTACTATCTGCAGGAGCTCTACAATTAAGAAACGTCTTATAATAATCACCCAAGACATAACCGTAGCACTGCAGACTTTACTTTAGTGTGAAACGCAGATGAAAATAAAACGCGCAGTAAGAAATAACACACGCCAATGTACACGAAATAAAAGACAACTTAAACTTCTAAACATATGAACGACCCTAAACCTGGGAACGGATGATCTACTTCAGTCAATCATAAGCTAAAGAGAGAGATCATCCAAATCATCGTCCCATAATAAAGACAAATAGGTACAAATAGGTAGACTGCCTTAGTGCCGCCTCTCCCTTCAAGTTTTTAATGAACGAATTTAAAAATAAATGAAATGTAATTTATACATCTCTTGATCAAATTAAAATAGGAAATTACATCCCGTCAAAATCATCCTCCCAAAATAAAGACAAATAAGTAGCCTGTCTTAGTGCCGCCTCTCCCTTCAAGTTTTCAAGGAATGAATCTATAAATAAATGAAATCTAATTTATGCATCTGTTGATCAAATTTAAAACAGGAAATTACATCCAGCATCATATATGGCAAAAACCCTCTGGTATTACCGCTAAACCTCAGCTTTCATATAAACATCCTTTACTGACGTGAGAAGCATGACCAAGGTTCATCTTTTTAATGAGGAACAGTTCAAGATATACAATTTAAATAGCAAATAATTAGTGAACACTAAAAGATAAAAAAAGAAATTCAAGGGAAAGCCCTGCTTCAACGTCAAATGACTAAAAAACAGTAAAGGGTGCCTCCCAAAGGATACAGTCTTCCACTTTCTTAATGATTTTTAGGAACGAGTTGCTAGCCCCAAACCAAACCCATGACCCCTGCAGAAAGTGGTACCCATTACTATCTGGGAAGCTTGGCAGGCGGGGAGCGAACCATGGACCTAACAAAACTTGCCTTAAAAACTTCTTTCAGTTTTCTTCTAAAGATTGAAAAAGAAACCCACAAAATCACTTTGTAACTTGTTTACTTCTAAGTATTTACATTTAGTTTTAGAAGTAAACAAGTTACAAAGGGATTTTGTGTGTTTCTTTTTCAAAACATGCCTTCTTTCATTTTAAAGGAGTGGAGCCAGAAAGTGTTGTTCATAAAGTTTTCAGCGAGCCTTTTGGGTTGAGACTGAGAGGAGCATCAAGGCACTTTTCAACCCTGGGTGCAATAACCAGTCATCTACCAACCTATGGGTAGGCTCCACTTTGGGGGGTGCCGATCGTAAAAAATATTTGCCAAAAATACACTAATCAAGACAGGCTAATGAAATTTTCAGGCATTATTAGCACTATAATAATGCATATTCCCTGTGAGTTTTATCATCCTACAGGGAAAATTAATGATTTTATGAAAAAAAATGTGAAAAAACAGAAATTTCCGGGCCCCTTGTACTGAAGGTTATTTGGTGATTGGTGAGAAACTACAGTCTTGAATAGAAATTCGGTCTGACAGAATGTTGGTATATCCACCTGGAACATGCACAAAAAAATTATCAAAATTGAACAGTAAATAAGCACGTAATAACAAAAAAAAGAGAAACAACTTCGTAAGTTCAGCGAAAGCCCCGCCGAAAAATCAGACTATAGCTAGGAAGAAATATTCAGGAAAAATTCAAATCTCGATTTAGGGACAAAACCTTTTGAGAGTTTGTAGTATTATATCACTTGATAGCCTAAAACATCTAAAAAATTATATTATTTCAGGACAATCAAGAAAAAAAACACCACCTTTTTTTTTTTTTTTTTTTTCCTTTTTTTTTTTTTTTTTTTTTTGGGGGGGGTTTTTTTTTTTGGGGGGGGGGTTTCTTTGATTGTCCTAAATAATATGATTTTTAGATGTTTTAGGCTATCAAGTGACATAATAACTACAAACTCTCAAAAGGTTTTGTCCCTAAATCGAGATTTGAATTTTTCCTGAATATTTCTTCCTAGCTATAGTCTGATTATTCGGCGGGGCTTTCGCTGAACTTACGAAGTTGTTGCTCTTTTTTTTGTTATTACGTGCTTATTTACTGTTCTATTTTGATAATGTTTTTTGTGCATGTTCCAGGTGGATATACCAACATTCTGTCAGACCGAATTTCTATTCAAGACTGTAGTTTCTCACCAATCACCAAATAACCTTCAGTACAAGGGGCCCGGAAATTTCCGTTTTTTCAAATTGTTTTTCATAAAATCATTAATTTTCCCTGTAGGATGATAAAAATCACAGAGAATATGCATTATTATAGTGCTAATAATGCCTGAAAATTTCATTAGCCTGTCTTGATTAGTGTATTTTTGGCAAATATTTTTTACGATTTTTTACAATCGGGACCCCCCCAAAGTGGAGACTACCCTTATTAACGCTACTTGTCCATCAAGCAGTAGTCGCCCGCGAGTCGACCCTGAGCCTCCACACACATACATACATATAATATATATATATATATATATATATATATATATATATATATATATATATATATATGTGTGTGTGTGTGTGTGTGTGTATGTATATATATATATAATATGAATAACTAGGAATATATTTGTGAATGAAACAGAAAGGAATACCAGTTATTTATCGATGTACATACACCCAAAAGGATAAAAAATGCACTGAAAGTGGATGTACACGTAAATAAAAAGAACGCAATCCTGGGGTTTTTGATAGAACAACCAACAGCTGGCAAGCCAATTTCATTCCTGTTGTAGCTCAGGCATCATACAATCCCAATTCATTTTTATCGTGGGAAGGGGAGACTAAAGACACCCTTGGTAAAAATAAAAAAAAAATAAAAAAAATTTTGTTTGTTGGAAACTGGTCCTCGGGTGTCAGTTCAATTCTAAACGTTAAAAGTACGTTTGTTTATACGCACGCATGCCTCAGACAAAGGCTAGAACGAAAGGTTAATTTGATGAGATGTCAAATCAAACTGACAATGGAATGTTTACCTACATGGGGTTTAATTCGTGCTAAAATTATGTAGAAAGTATTAAAGGACAAGCTGTTCTAAAAAAAAAAAATACAAAAATTGCGATTAACAGGAACGACTTCAACAATATAAATATAGGAAAAGGTAGTAGTGCATTACTTTGTTGATACCGACACTTCTAAAGTCATAAGTATCAATAGAAACGGACTTTTATGTTTATCAATACAAAACTGTAAAAAGCGTTCTAGTTCAAAACATACAAGATATAGTAAGTTATAAAGGGCGACATAAGGCTGACGTTGAGTGGCGAGTCACTCGCCTCTCCCTTTTTATTGCATTTTCAGTTCATTCTTTTCACTGAATACGTCTTACGGAACACGTTTTGCTAGTTTACAGATTAGATGTGTCATTTCAGCTTTAAATTAGTTAACGGTGTGTGTGTGTGTACATATATGCACATTTGTACACACATAAGCATATACATCTACACAAAATTCTCACCACATTCGAAAAAACTGCTGCATCGTGCGTGATACACTTACAATTTAAAAACTTCTATTACATTAGCAACTTCTAAAATATACACTTATTTCTTTTTATTACCAAGTGACAATTCTCACTGTTTAAACTTTGGTCATCTCTTGCACACACCATTTTGCCTATCTCACTTCACCTAGTTTGATTCACCTCTTCTGTCAACATGCCAACATCCATTCCATTTACACCCAGAATCCCATACTACCTACACCAACCACCGAACTTTAAATCTATTATCTTGGTTTCTATTGACACTCTATGATCTCAATCTAAAAATTCTTTACTCTCAATTTTCTTTCCTTGCAAATATTCACAATTTTTCGCTAGTTTCTACAAGGTCTACTTACAGTCATAGACAAACCACTACATACACACGTCACTCCATTCATAAAAATACCAAACTGCCCAGGAAATTTAAAAACTACCTTGACTCAAACCATCCCTTACACCATACTACTCACATACAACAAACATTTCACATCCATCATAATGATTAAATTATCTTTAAGGCAATAGTACATCAACACCATTTATATATTACTTCTGTAAATATCAATAGTTTTTCTGGACGCATTTATGCCAGGTGTTGCCTTTCCCATTTACCCTCAAACTTCTCACATAGCTGTTCTCTAACAAAACACTTGATCAACAGAAATTGTTTTGGTCTAGACCAACACTGTTAATCCTTCACCAATCCTCCAGCCATCTGTCTTACGTTCCCAAACAAATTCCTACCATATACTGTCCCTGGTGCACTTAAAGGACGTCAGGCTCTTGTAATTCTTAGTCCCCTCTGCTACTTTTAATTCTATATAGACAAACAATTATTTCTCTCGTCTATTCCTTTACTATCCTTTCATCAACCAGATATGCGTCACACACGCTCATTAGCCAATTGGTCACACTTTTACCACGCTCTTGCCGCACCTCACTTAACCACTTAATTGCCTTCATTATTATATCCCGAATTTTCAACGCCTGAGGTACTGGCTAATTTACACTAACCACTTCCATTGTAGCGTTAATTAGATCTGCCTCTTTTTCCTCATTTACTCTGCATTATATACCATACATTACAAAACATACATACATACAATATACATACCATATCCCACCAAACACATTATATATATTATACTATAATATATATAATATATATATATTTATATAATCTATATAGTAGTAATATATATCTATATATAATATTATATATAGTCTTGTACCGCGTGTGCGCACTTGCAGTTATGTATATATGTACACAGCACTCAATGAGTTCCAATTTCATGCCACATGTTTTCACTTTTTCCATTATTCTACAGCGCATTGTTCTTATTGTAAACTTATCTCTCTCTCTCTCTCTCTCTCTCTCTCTCTCTCTCTCTACACACACCACACACACACCACACACACACCACACACACACACACACACACATATATATATATATATATATATATATATATATATATATATATATATATATATATATATATATATAAAGAGAGAGAGAGAGAATGACAATACGCTGTTGTATAATGGAAAAATACAAGTTGATGAGATAACAAGTGAGGCTCTGTGGCACGCCAGTCATAATGACCGAGTGGCAGACCATGGTTTGTAAAAATGCCTCAATGAAGGGAAGTCTAGAGAATAACTGTTCCAATGTGTCAGATTAAAGACGATAATTGCAATTGTTAGAATTATATGAGCACAGCACAGGGAAGGTGACTTTTAGTATTCTATCTGAAAAAATAAGAGATGAACGAAGGATCAGTGCAGGAAGAGCAGAGTTGATTTACGGATGTGTTTATCAGTTCTATGCAGTCAAGAATGATTACGGCACAAATGATCGAGGTAAAGTTGAAGTTTACTGTAAAGGAACTGTACGGTATAAAATATACGGAGAGTGTAATAATAAGATTTTATGATGGAAAATGGCCCGAGCCACTATACTCAGTCAAGATCGTAACTGGTAACGTGGGTTTGAGAAAGGGGAGGTTACGTCTTCATGCAAGTTTAATATCTTTATGGAAGGGGTGATGTGAGAAATTCTATTAGGTCAGTAGTTGCTGGTGCAAAGTTGTGGTATATGAAAATTAGTCGTGAATGGGGTGTGGAGTGTTCGATATTCGCATATGAAATAACAGTACGGATAGGGGAGAAGCCGCAGACACCACTAAAGGAGTAAGAAATTTGTTTTTAAGAGATCAAATGTGTGCAAGATTATGGTTATGAGGATAATGGAAACCAGGAAGATGGAACACTAAATGTAAAGCATAATGGATGATAGGAGAATAAGAAAACATGTCAGTCACAGAACAGACGAAGGAAGCAAGTATAGGGTTTGTTCAGAGGGCTAGGGCAATCATGTATTGTCGACGGGAGCAGAGGTATAAATTTCGTGTGAGAGGGATGATGGACACACTTCCTTCAGGAAATTAAGTTAATACACTAAATACAAATGTAAGAACAAAAGATTAAAGCTTCCGAGATGAACCGTTTGCCATTATTTGTGGAGTAAAAAGTATCGGGTGAGAAATGCGGAGAAATGTAGAATTCGAAACAGGTTACATTGGGAGAAAAAAGGAAAAAGTAGTATGCTTTGCCTACGTTTTACCAACAGGAAGGAATGAAGGATGATAGTTTGGAGAAGAGTGTGTATCAGAGGTAGGAGGACAGAAAGACCTTGAAGGCGCTGGGAGTATGGCAAAGAGGAGGCTACCGGAAAGGAAACACCTTAAATCCAAGAAACTCGAGAGTGCTTCAGAGACAGAGGTAAATAGCTTAGCATATGCAGGGAGGTTCTACGTGTTGCTGGTGAGACGTTCGTGTAACTGTATCAAGGTTCTAATATTGAAAAGTTTTCTGCACCTGGGATGCATCCATGATTTAGTAATTAATGTATGATTGTTGTAGTGACTGCAGTCTTTTCCTCTGGAGTTATCCCCTATTTGATGAAACAGCTAAATTTTGACAAAAAGTTGTGCATGTCCTTACATCTATATGTATTTTTTATGTATATATGTATGTGTCAGTGTGCGAATGTGTATGTGCAATAATGAAGAAAAAAACTTGCATCTTTGTTATTTCAATGAAACGAGTCAACTCATCCTGAAGGATATGAAGGTCTGTCATTTCCTTGACGAAGGAGACGAGAAGATCAACAAGATCAGATCAGATATAAACATTTGCTCAGCTCAGCGTAAACAAGGCATATTCCTCGCTTCCCTTCCCAGGCCAGTATCAGCCTTAAGTACAGAAGACGCAGAGATGTTCTTTCTTTCCCTCCTTTAAAGTGTCTTTATCTTCCTGATAACGCTCTCTGGTAAAGCAAACGGAGAAATTATCTTTTCTTCGCAGACTGGTAGATACACATATTCTGGGATTTAGTTCATATTCATTTTTGTATGCAAAGCCCCGCCCCTCTCTCTCTCTCTCTCTCTCTCTCTCTCTCTCTCTCTCGTCTCTCTCTCATATATATATAGAATATATATATATATATAATATATGTTATATTTTATTAATATACTATAATATATATTATATTGCTACGTATATAGAACGCCTCGCCTTCCCAGCAGTGTTTTAGTTATATTTAATTATAAAAGTAGCAGCCATGCCGTCTCCTGAAGCTACTGTTGTTGGGAGAGTGGTTATGTCATAGGACTGATATTTCCGGTCTGACGGAAGCTTAGGGTAAGAGAGGCAGGTCACAAGAGTAGTTAGGCTTCGAGATGGATTTTAGGACTTCTACAATAAGACCTATTTTCCTTCCCAATTTGCTGGCGTTGTGTTTACCACCTTTCAGGCAATGCTCGAGGCGGTTTTTGGAAGCCCCGTGATTCGAAACCACCCAGTATCGCTCTCAGTCGGCTGCGAGACGTGATCTCGGAACAGAGGTCAAATTGCCAGCCTCCAAAATTAGGCCTACCCACGTCGTGCTGGTGGACACGAACCCCAGACCTGAACAGAGGTCGGACCGCATTCTTCTACAAGGATACACAGAATATTGCATAAAGGTACGTCTGAAAGTGTAAACTTCAACCCAGCACCTTTACTACCATACGGCTCTTGCTAAATTCATTTTCAATTCTCATTTTACCCCTTATAAACATCAGAAGCCCTTTGTCCTCATCGGGCCACGTGCTCCCCTTTGACTTGAATTAAAGACCTAGTTTTCGTGCATACCTCAGTGAACCATTCGAGTTTACCTTCCCCAATGTTAGAGAATTAATCAGCCTTAATCAAAGCAAGAAGTCATTTTTCCTTTTATCTCGTTTAATCTGGGATTCTTTTCCAGATTCCATGAGTCACGTGCCGTCTCTGCCCGCAAGTGTGCATTAACCCAAGTGAATGAAAATCAGCTTGAATTGAATGAGACTATAAGCCCCAACGTGGGGGCCAATATCATTTAACTTTTCTCCAGGCCAGCACGGGCCTTTTTTGTAAATAAATAGTTTTAAAGTAACGAGCTGAGTTTTCTGGCGACCTTCCTCTAAAGAAAGAAATCAATAATAATCAGTTTACGGTAAGTTCAAGCAATTCCCTCTTGAAACCCCCCAATCATTTCTGTTTACGTATCTAGCTTCTTCTCAAGGCCCTATATACGTAAAATTGGCGAATCTTGCCTGGATTAAACCTAGCTTGCTTAAAAAAAAGCTTGTAAATCGCGTTATCCGTTGTAAAACGTAAACTGTAAATTATTTTACAAAGCGTAAATCAAGCACACTTGCAGGGAAAGAAGACACACTGACTCACGGTAAGGTATTCCATTCATTAATATGATTATTCTATAACCAATGTAGCTTAAGGTACGTTTAAAGTATTTTTATTGTAGAAGTGTTTAAAAGAGCGTAGGTAGAAATCTTATTATTGTAACGGCGAACGCGCCAGAGCTTTATTTTAGCGGCGAGCAAACAATTTGCCCCGCGAATTCTCTGTTACTTTGTGCTGTCCTCGTCGGACGAGACAGAGCACGTGGGTAGAATAGATGCCAGAAAGAACCAGATCAAAACTAGGAAGTGCTTTGCTAGGGTTTATTGCTGTGTTTGAAAGCCTAGCTAGTTAGGAGTGTTTTACTAATAGTTACGGCAAAAGAAGTGTACAATTCTTTTGTCTGTGATATGTTAGGGTATCCATTTTTAACTTAGTTTTCATTCCAAGTGTTGGTAACCGTTTACCTCTCAGCTAATTCAGCTTAGAGCATTTTCGCGCCTGCGCGGTCTCAACCAGCTTTCGTTTTCGCTCACAGCGGCAGCCATGTTTTTATCCCTTTAAACATTACCTAAACAATTTAAGCAAAGTTACGTAAGTCTCAAAGTTTTAACGTAAATAATATCGATCTCGGTACTAGTATCTATCGTTCTGCCAGAGAAATTAACGTAATTCGCCTTTAATAAGAAACTAAAAGTTCGTGTTGTAAATTACCTTCGCATTTACAGAGAATCAGCTGTTTTGAACGACATGCTGTGCGCTAGCAGCGCTACCCAGCTCGCTCACATGTTTCACCTCGCATCGCTCACTCACCTCGCGCGCTGAGCGAAAATTTCATTTCACTTCGCACTTAACGTAACCTCATTCACATTCGTTTGCTAACATCGTTTTCAAAACTTCCTTACCGTAATTTTTCACTTTTGGCCTTACGTAAAGTTAACGTAACTCTTAAAAGTAGAGTCACTTGCAAGAATTGTTAACGTAAAACGCGTCTTTGTAAAATTCATATTGAAACGCAAATCATTTCATAAGCGCAAGCCGCTAACATTAACGTAAAAATCGTTTCACCACGAGCGCGTTATCATTTTCATAAAACGTTATCCAAAAGCAATTCTTTCATTAAAAACGTTAACGTAAGTAAATCATTTAACGCAAGTTGCGTCATATTAAACTAACATTAGTAGTTCAATTCAAATATAAGGGAGTTCATTCACATATCATTTTTCACCCTCTCCGAGAGAGAGAGAGAGAGAGAGAGAGAGAGAGAGAGAACCAGAACCCAGTATTCACGAACGCCAAGAGTACTACATCTTACCATTAATTATAGCATGCCGAAATTAACCTTAATTTTAGTCTCTTGTGTCTTTCATTTACACAGCGTGATACGTACGCGCATGTGTCCATTGCAGTTCGCAAACATTTATTTGTTTCATTTTTATCGAGTACTTCAGCGAGTGACTGAGCATTTCTAAAAGATTTCCATTACCTGTCGTTGCCCGAGTGGTCTTTTCATTTTCTTTATCACGAAAGACTTGCGTATACCGCAAGCACAATTCGCACAGTGTGCCACGCCAATTCATTACTTCCAGACAGGGAAGTCGTTACCAGTTTAGGACTGGCCACCACCAGTGCACGTCAGGTCTTACCATTTTACAGTGCCACTAATTCTGACACTGTCCATCGACTGGCTGCTGAAGTACTCCCACCTTTTACTTTCTCTCCACTCTGCCCCGAACAGAGTGCCATTTCACTTCGGTATACTTGAGTATACTGCGTGTAGTGTCCGGGACACACCAGCACGATACCAGTGCTCAAAGGAACGCCTCCTCATAAGTGCCATGCACCTGTACAGGCCGTACAGGTAGCCATTAAACCTGCGTGTCCGTCCTTACGGAACGCCCAAATAATTAGTGTGTCCGTTGTACAAGGGTCAGTGATCCTTCGGAAACACTCAACAAGGGAACGCCTCCCAGAAGTGCCGCAATACCAGCCCTAAGTGCTGACAAACCTGCGTGTCCGTCCTTACGGAACGCCCAATTCATTAATGTCCGTGTACGAGGATCAGTGTATCTTTCGGACCATCCTAAGTGAACGCCTCCCAAAGTCCGCAATACCAGCACTACTAGTGCTGCCCAAGGAACGCCTCCTTCATAATTGCCTGCCCCGACGCACCTGTACAGACGTACAGGTAGCCCTATACCTGCGTGTCCGTCCTACGGAACGCTCATTCATTATAGAGTATCCACCATTTTGGATCACTGAACCAAGGAACGCCTCCTCATAAGTGCCCGTGCACCTGTATTGAACCTACAGGTAGCCCATTCCAGCGTCTCCCAACTTAGGAACGCCCTTAAGTGTGACGTACGCCGTACACTCCATTTTATTTTTTCACCTCTTTAGAAGGTGCCAATCCAGAAGTGCCACCAACTTACGGGACACTTCAAACGTGCCCACAGAGCACCCAGTCTTCTCAGACTTTTCTCTACCACGTCGCAGAACACCTTTCCAAGTGAGTGCCACTTCCACATAGGCAGGCTCCTATTCCATTCCGTACCCTTCCTGGCCATTATTTTCATTTTCATCAGAGCCTCTACTGCAGCCTAAGGGAAATGTCTTCCCCTGCTTCCCGCGACTTCTTTGCCGTAGAGCTCGAGAGGCTCCGAGTCCTCATAACTCTGGGCAAGGAGGCTGGTTACACTGGACCAGCACTAGACAGTGGTAAAGGCGCAGCAGGCTGCTGCACGCCTGCAAGAAAAGAAAGTAAGAGAAAACCAGAGACAAGCCAGAGAAGCAGAAAGGAAGGCAAGGGAAGAGGACGCGAAAACATGAGCTCGCTCAAGGAGAAGGAACTCGACATCAAGCGGGAGAAGGCCCGTAAGGAGAGTATCCTAGCTCAAGCCACTCTGCCAGCTTCCAGCCCTGCACCCACTGTCTCTCTTAGTCCCGCTGTCTCTGGTCAGCCTGACATCCTTTCGATTTGCGAGCCTGGTCCTGATCCAGTGCCGGAGATAGAAATTCCTGCCGCATCCTGCCAGCCTCTTACCCTTTTACCGCCTACCTCCTCCCTTTTGGAAGAGGTAAGCCCACCAGTTAACCCCAGACTTGTTTCCGAGGGTGATTCAACAGAGGTTTCCTTAACCTCCCCACGTCAAATCACTGCCAGAGAGGACTCTTCACCTGTGCCCGAGCACACTGCCAGCCTTGGTGACTCCACAGATTCGCAACCTGTGGGGGCATCTCGGTCTTATCATCCAGTGCCACGGAAGAGGTTCTGGAACACACGTTCTGCCGAGACTGTGGCCGCAAGGGTCACATGTCTGCAAATTACGGAGGGTGCGCTAATTGCAATATTCCTGCCATCGCATGGCCGTAACCAATCCTTCTTCACTAGGACCCCCAGCTAAGGGCCCTATAACTGTTGCACCCCTCCAAAGTCATTATCAGCCAAGCCACGTCAGAGCCTACGACGACTCTGGCGCTCAAATCTCCTGATACGGGAAAGACAGAATCCCCCGAGGGGGCTATTACCGTCGATAGACGACAACTAATCACCATCGAAGGTATCAACCATATCAAGCTGATCCTTCCAACCGTGCAATTGAGAGTCACCCGACCTCATTTCTCCAAGGTTTGTACCCTTGCAGTTGCAAGCTACATCCCAGGAGGTTATGACCTCCTCCTAGGGCAAGACATGAAGTCTCCCTCGCATTCCAAAAGCCTAGGGGTCCTAACCCCACAACAAATCACTCCAAGGCAAGGAGTCATCGAAATTCTACTTCCTCTTGGAAGTATGTCCACCAACAGTCTCCCCCCGTTACCAAGGAGGGAGATTGACCATTCGCAGTTCCGTTGCAAAACCTGTAACGTAATAGGGCACTCTACTAATTGGCCTAGGTGCCCTAGCAAACTACCAGCAGCGGACACTGTCCATTTTCCACAAGGCCTAGCCTTCAACAAGAGACAGGAGCCTCTGTCTCCCATTTCCAATGGCACGCTGAGAGGTATTGCACCTCCGGTACCCGTCACAGGTCCAGTCGACCTCAACTCTCTGCCAGTGCCACTTGGCAGCACTGAGCAGTGCCAAGCTCCGTCCAGCCTGGACGTAGAGCCACCACCGAACTTGACCTCTGCGCCTGGCCCCACAGAGTCGTTGGCCTCCGTCTACTCCAAGGACTGGTATAGCCAGGTCCTGGAGGAATAAGAAGAAGAAGAAGAATGGGACGTCATTAACATACTAACAAAAGAGCCACATGCTCTCCTTGACACCTGTGCCCAAGGTACAGTGTCGCATTCAATTGCAGAGTGATCCTGGCACCTACCCAGAGAAGGTAGCCAGCCCGATCCCTGCCCCAGTAGCACTAACCCTCTAACCCCTCCTTATCCATTGTAATACTAACCCTCACTTAAATATAATTACCTCATTGCATTTCCCTCCTGGTAAATTAACCACTCATCATCCCCAACGCATCATTACCTCTCATTATGTATTTTACCAGTTCCGTCGCTGAACTACTGCTGTCGTACCACACTCTGGAATGATTGCGTCTTCATTTAACTGTATTGAGTAGGTTAGGCTAATGATTTAGTACCAGGGCATTAGGTTAGTAGCAAGTAGAATTTTCAAGTAACCTTATCTAGTGGTAGAGTAGACTGTCGTCACAAGACAACCTGTAGTTATTTATTAGGCTAGACTACATCACTATATTAAGTTAGTACACTTAGCATCTTTGCCTATAAGTTAGGTAGGCCATTGTAGTCAGCCGTATCGCTGCTCAAAATACTTCAAGTTAGAGTAGGAGAACTGGGTTGTCGAGGCGATCAACTTATTTAAGCCAAGACCTTCACGCCCGAAAGGGAGTGAATGCCTTCTTAACAGGGGGAGCTGCTACGTATATAGAAACGCCTCGCCTTCCAGCAGTGTTTTAGTTATATTTAATTATAAAAGTAGCAGCCATGCGTCTCCTGAAGCTACTGTTGTTGGGAGAGTGGGTATGTCATAGGACTGATATTTCCGGTCTGACGGAAGCTTAGGGTAAGAGAGGCAGGTCACAAGAGTAGCTAGGCTTCGAGATGGATTTAGGGACTTCTACAATAAGACCTATTTTCCTTCAATTTGCTGGCGTTGTGTTTACCACCTTTCAGGCAATGCTCGAGGCGGTTTTTGGAAGCCCGTGATTCGAAACCACCCAGTATCGCTCTCAGTCGGCTGCGAGACGTGATCTCGGACAGAGTCAAATTGCCAGCCTCCCAAAATTAGGCCTACCCACGTCGTGCTGGTGGACACGAACCCCAGACCTGAACAGAGGTCGGACCGCATTCTTCTACAAGGATACACAGAATATTGCATAAATTGGTACGTCTGAAAGTGTAAACTTCAACCCAGCACCTTTTACTACCATAACGAACGGCTCTTGCTAAATTCATTTTCAATTCTCATTTTTACCCTTCTACATCAGAAGCCCTTTGTCCTCATCGGGCCACGTGCTCCCCTTTGTGACTTGTTAAAGACCTAGTTTTCGTGCATACCTCAGTGAACCATTCGAGTTTACCTTCCCAATGTTAGAGAATTAATCAGCCTTAATCAAAGCAAGAAGTCATTTTTTCCTTTTATCTCGTTTAATGGGCGGGATTCTTTTCCAGATTCCATGAGTCACGTGCCGTCTCTGCCCGCAAGTGCATTAACCCAAGTGAATGAAAATCAGCTTGAATTTGAATGAGACTATAAGCCCCAAACGTGGGGGCCAATATCATTTAACTTTTTCTCCAGGCCAGCACAGGGCCTTTTTTGTAAAATAAATAGTTTAAAAGTAACGAGCTGAGTTTTCTGGCGACCTTCCCTCTAAAGAAAGAAATCAATAATAATCAGTTTACGGTAAGTTCAAGCAATTCCCTCTTGAAACCCCCCAATCATTTCTGTTTACGTATCTAGCTTCTTCTCAAGGCCCTATATACGTAAAAAATATATTATATATATATTCTATTCTTATTTTATGGATGGCATAGAGTGCACTCCAGGCTTACGAGTGATGGTAGAGAGTATTCTCAAACCCGTCCCTTTCGTTCATCAAACAAAATTGAAAAAGAAAAGTTCCATCTGATGAAGCGTTATTACCGCTGCGCTTCGTAAAGGATCAGACTGAATTAGCGAGCACAAATATTATCCCATTTCCGGAGAACCTTCCGTAAGGCAATAAAATAATCTGATTTCTGATAAATCAGTTCAGCTTCGTTTGAGGCAACTCGTGTTCAGCGTAAGGCACACAGCTTCGTCGATGAACAGTGACAAAAAAAGCTCTAAAGACAACTATGAAGCATTCTTCAAGATATTTGAAGGATTATAACAACATGAGAAGCCTTAGCACGGCTAAACAGATGCTGTTGCAGCAAACAATAAAAAATGCAAGATTTAATTACAACTGCAACGATAAAATGGAACACCGACTCCGCACAATGCATAAGTGCGGCTATTTGTCTGCCATAAACAATTAACATTTTAATATTTCATCAGGTAACGTTATACCTTTTTAATAAGACAGTTAGCTGGCCTAATGGGGCAGCATCCTGCCTCTAAACACACCTAATTTCCCATTTAATTTCCGTCACCTACGTCGACGGTAAACGTCAGTTAAAGGAGACACACACAACATCTATAAACACAACCATTTTACTCATTTTAAAATGCTTCCAAAAAAGTCAAAATGTATGTTAGATGGAATTTTTCTAATATGGATGCCATCAAAATGAAAACTTTAAATTACCGATGCATTTAATATCACGAATTCCGTAATATGATTAGAGATCACTAATGACTGGTCAGCTAAGGTCTTCTAATTGCTGAAATTAAATTCCCGCGTATAAATACACTTTGCTGTGAATGACTAACGCAGGACCTCGGACTTCTGAGCACCATTAACTGTTGCGAAGAATGTCACACTCTACCATAAAGTTTGTACTATTTTAAAAAAGACAATTCCAAAAATATCTTGTTTCCGTAATACATATGAACACTGAATAGCATTTTCCCATGAGAACATACTCCTTTAAATATATATTTCATAATATATATATATATATATATATATATATATATATATATATATCTATATATATATATATATGTATATATATATATACACCACCCTTCCCGATTAACAGTAAGTATGTTGGGATGAGGTTGCTGAAATTATACACTCCTCAACCCTAACTACCCTTCACAATAGTATACTGTATAAGGTAACTATGAATATTGATTTCCCTAACCCGGTCTTTCATCTCAATATATCCAAAATTCAACATTTGCTTTCACGCATTCAAAATAGCCTCAGTAGCCAGTTCTTGCTTTCTCACTCTTTAACAAAGACTTCACTCGAAATGCATCCACACTCCGAGAATGTATGTAAAAAGTCTGGAGTTTGGAATGGTACAAAAAAGTGAAGGAACTATGGGTCATGATGAACCCGCGATTTCCCCTTAATGGTCTTCCGCAGGAGGATGTGATGTCCATGAATAAAGGCATAATTTTCGTACCCTTTTGGCCCTCTGAATGAAAAGTCCCATTCGCAGAATCTGGCCTGCATGGAAGTCCAACTCGACGAGACATTGAAAAATGTTTCTCACCTTTATGGAAATCTTGAAACTCGAAATTCATTTTTGGGGTTTTAGCTGGACTTGCCTCTTCCGCCCCAAAATCCCTTCCTTTGCGCTTCCGTGTTTCCTTTCTTCCCAGCCCCCCTCCACACAAAGTTACCTCAAAGCTAAATAAAATTCCAAGTTCCAGGGATCGGGCGGAGAGTTCATACTCCGAATGGGTTTTGCTGAAGTTCGAATAACGTGATTTGTGGAATTTCAGAAAGCAAATTCCCAAGTCAAGTAAGAGTCGCTTCACGAATCTATTCAACCATTCCAACTGGTAAAGTGGTTACGAAATATGAATAGATAGAGAATGAAAGCATATGCACTGCCCAATTAACATAGAAGTTCGAATGAATATATAGTTTAGAAGAGTAGGCCACCACGAAAGAAAAGGTTTATGAAAGAAGATATTATCTTGCGTGATTCATAAACAATTAACAATTAAATGGTATTTGATCGCTCCAACTATTAATGAGGTTGTACATTATTCCGATATTCTGGTATAAATTCCAGAGAAACATGACTGAAATATTAATTTTATGACAGATATTCGATTTGACAAGTAAACTCTTCGATAGTTTAAGTTTTCCCATAGCCAAAAGAAGGAATAGCGTTAACAATCTCTACAATATCGTTCTCTTTGTTTTGAGGCGGGTTTTTATCTTGTCCCGTGCTAAACGTCATTCTTTATCTATACATTTTGTGTGTGTCTGTACTTCCCTCAAGGTAGGCGTAGATCAAAGTTAGAATATCACTTCGTTCCTTGCATACGTATGTATATAAGTAGAACACATTTTACCATCATATTTTCAATACTACAGCAGCATGAGGCAAAACGAGAGAGACTATTGCTTGAATTGAAACACAATATTCAAATCTTGAAAGAACCTCTCTCATCAAAAAGCCAGAACTGTTCTTCACATTTCGAGAAATAATCGAAAGTATTCTCATTATGGAATCTTAAATATCCCGAGATTTCCAACGGCTTTAAATGGTTTACCGCGAACGCCTCAAAGAGAAAACACCTGCATTTAAAACACGAGATACAGCGTTGCAGATTTATTCGTTCACAGAGAGAGCTTCATTCTTGTCATCAGGTCACCAACACAGCCTAATTTCACAAGGTCTAATTTCTAATCAAAATGTACGCGGCAAATTACGCGTTATTAGCTGCGATTAGCCCATGCAATTGAACAGGATTGGGCGTCATTGCACAAACGGGAGCAAGTCAATCCAATAACCATTACTCGGATATCGAAAAGCTTGTGCCACAATTAAAATTTATGATTGCAGTTACCTGACAACGAGGGGCAAGATTACGATGCGTCAGGGTTTAATGAAGCGGAGCGAAGCCCGGATGATATATTTCGATGACCTAAGTTTCTTAAAGTAGCAACAGATGGCGTCAGTGTATCTATCACAGAAGGATTTCTATGCACCATCATTCTCTCCACTCTTCTTCTCTCTCTTTCTCTTCCTCTACTCTTCTCCTCTCTCTCTCTCAAGCAGACATACATCTATGAATGTGATATAAAATTCTGTTCATAAAAATTGAGCAAATGAAAAATGCATTATGACTGCATGACAAACCGCTGACATTTGTTGCGGTGAAAGTAGGGCTTCATGAAAAAAAAAAACCGGCATTACAATTTGAGCAAAAGATATCCTTTTTTGTTATATAGCATGTATAACATAAAACTTGTTTATTAGTAGCGAAAATATGCAACTGAATAAGTCCAATGATTTTTATAATATATATATATCTATATATATATATATATATATATATATATATATATATATATATATATATATATATCTATATAGATATATATATATATATATATATATATATATATATATATATATATATATATATATATATGCGTCACTTTACGACGCTTGTATTTTCAACTTAATTCAATTTTATCCAACCAAAAGAATTTGTAAAGTAAAGAAAAGCAAAAAAAGTGGGTTGTTTTCAGTGCAGAAACTCAGGTGATTTGCCCAGGGCTGTTTTTACCTTCAGATATGAGCTGCATAAAAGAGTGCCAGGGAAAATTCATTTAATTCGTCTCGCTGTCAAATAAATCATAGGCACTCCCAGTCACCTTATGTCAACATAAATCATTTTACTGTCAAAATAAGATCAGCTTAGCTTCATCACTTAACGCACCCTTCCAAACCTTAAAATTTCTTTTCAAGTCATAGAGAACACAATTGAGCGACATCTAGTCACTTCTTGAGCTCCTAAAAGATTCTTGGATTAGCGACATAGCAGACCACAACACCACTTCTTTGAGAACAGTTGCATCGCCGTTAAAGAGTCCTTCATACAATCCCACAGAGATGTCCATGCTATGGTCTTTTGTTAAATTCCTTATCCAATTCTATATAAAGCCCTTTAACGACCTCCAGCTGTCAATAGCGCTTTACGCCACCAGCATATGTCCACCTGCGCTGGGCACAACATTCATGGTAATGGGGACAGACTTAGTCTTCACACCTCTCCTCCTATTGTGTAAATTTCCCTAGGGGCACGATACCTTCTTTAACACCTCCCCTCTAGCGGCTGACTCCTCTCGACCCTGTCACGGGTCACTGAATTTTAACCTGACCCTAACCCTTTTGCACCTAGTAACTCCGCCCACTTTCAACCTCTCTCTCCCCTGTGACGCCCTTTCCATTGTTGTTCCTATTGAGACACTATAGTCAAACTCAGCCTTTCTGGCCACTAAGGCGTTGGCCTTGTTTACCCTGGATTTTCCACACTGTTGCCACTTCTCCCAAGGTAGGTACTTCCACCCCACCGCTCTCTCTCTCTCTCTCTCTCTCTCTCTCTCTCTCTCTCTCTTTCTTGTGTTCAGCCTCTGACCACCATTCTTGATTTGCTTTGGAGCAAATCCCTCTAACTGTCCTTTTGCTTACTTTGGCGGGTTTGGCTGTGTCTGCCGTTGGTCTTTTCATCTAAAAAGTAACGATTAACTATTATAAATTGTGCAGGCGGGGGCAGCGAGAAGCGGGAGATGTTTACATGGTGGGTCAGTGACACGGAATGACCTTGTCAGGCTGAGGTGGCAACGGAGCACTAACCCAGCACAGAGGTGTTGTCAAATCTCACGAAAACATTTTTAGCAACATTCATTTTCCCATCAAAAACTTAGTCTTTCTTAAACATATGAAGTTTTATTATGAACGAGTAATTACCTCATATTTAGTTAGTATGAAAAATATCAGACACATTTCTTCATCACTGTCGTGGCATATCTAGAGATCTCTGGCAACTGTGCGGCCAACGGCTTAGCGGCCAAAAAGGCTCAGTTTGACTTTAGTTCATGTCGAAATATTGTTATCTTACTGCACTACCTAGGGGATTTGGAAGGTCCTCTTTTGACAAAGAGACAATGGAAGTCACCAAACGGAAAACGTCCAAGATGGCTGCTGCAGACAAGGATATAAGGACCTGAGATCGGCCTTACAAATCAGTAATTTAGGTGGTAACTTAGGAGGTCCCAGTTAAGTAGGGTCCTACAGTTAGGTATGAAAGAGGCTCTAGTCACAATAACCATCACAGACTCAGCTGCCCACATCGAGTTGAGAGAGACTCATGCAAAGACTCATGCGACCAAGTGCTTTAGCTTTAGCTAGATGCTTATGAGCCCTTGCATAACAGTTTCATACTCCAGACGAATCCCTAACTCACCATCACAGCAATCAGCAATTCCAGTCGTACCCAACTTACTCCCTTCATTGACGGCAAGAAGATACCAGCTTCTTCGGCCATCATCCCACTGGCTCAATATACAACGAAAGTAAATTCCACTGACATATTAGGTAATGTGCCGAGGGAACTGTATTTTCAATTTAATCCAGTAATTCTAATTCTCCCTCCTAACCAGCTCCTCCATTTCCATTCCTAAATCCCAAAATTCCCACTACAGTGAAAAATTACCCAGTCCAGTAACAATTATTTCGCTGCAGTGTTATAGCCATATTTCAATAAGTAATTTTAGCTGTGCTCTTAGCAACAGGCTTTGAGTAACAAATTTGCTTGAAACAGTGCAAAAATCTAATAAAGTTTTGTTTTGCGCCTCAAAAGTAAAGTAAACTCTTTCCAATATTCTTAGTCTCAGTCACTACAACTCTGAACATGATGAAAATGTACCGGCAGTGCTGTTGTGTCTACTTGTGCGTCAAGCATCGTTGATAAACAATTGCAAACGAAGCATTGTAAGAGATAATAGATGGTATTATTTGAGTGTTGCTTTAGCTCCAGCTATTCTATGTCCGACCCGTTGAAGAAAATCCTGTTTTTACTTTTACATGTTAACTTTGGAATTAGCTCTGGCTAATTTAGTTATTACATGGTACTTGATGTGGCACTAGTTAGTGTTTGTAACTCTGTTTAACTTAGCCTACAGTACCATCGGATTCAATAGAAAACCCCTCTAATATCCCTTGCGTTTTTTAGTGAAATTATACTTAATTTTAGTGTTTTCTTTTGAACCAATTTTTGGTAGTTTAGTATAATAATTTTCAGAGTATTCAACTGACTACTTTCTTCCCCAGTTACATATATATATATATATTATATATATATATATGATATATATATATATATATATATATATATATAAACATTGTCGTGTGCCAGCTGCAATATATATATATATATATATATATATATATATATATATATATATATATATATATATATATATGAATATTTATCACATCACCGTGATTCATATAAATCATTCGAGCTACAAGTCCTTTTAACATCCAATTCGCTCTACCTTGGAACTGATATATTTTCATATATGTACCGAAGGGGAATTTTTAGTTGATAATAATTTCGTCCCCCCATGGGATCAACCACCGTCCAGTGGACGGGAAACAAAATCAGAAACGGACAGTGACCCTATCGAGTCGGCCAGCAATTAGGCTAATTCAGTAAGTTTATATCGATTCTGACCATTACAAATCACCGTCGATCTCGGTGTTTTCGTAATTAGAATCGATATGAAACCGCCTCAACCATGCTAGCCGATTCGAGCGTTTGACCAACGTAGCCTTTTTATGGATACTTATCACATCACCGTGATTCATATAAATCATTCGAGCTACAAATGTCCTTTAATATCTAATTCGCTCTACCTCGGAATTGATATATTTTCATATATGTACCGAAGGGGAATTTTTATTGTTGACAATAATTTCGTCCCCCCATGGGATTGAACCACCGTCCAGTGGAATATGTGTGTGTGTGTGTGTATAATATATATATATATATATATATATATATAATATATATATATATGTGTGTGTGTGTGTGTGTGTGTGTGTGTGTGTGTGTGTGTGTGTGTACATATATACAAAACTATAAAATAGTCTTAAAACAGAATTCCATCTAAAAAAGGTTTCTCATAAAAACAACAAAGAGGGTAGACTTTGCATTGAAATAAGAGGTACAGAATACTGATATTTATACAGCTGAAAGAATGGTCCAGACGTCTGCCGCTATTTCCTTTCTGTTAACAGCTTCTTGGAGAAAGATTTTATCAATCAGACCAGAATCCGTAGATCCTTTGAGAAGTTTACTGTATTTCTTTATTTAATCAGTGTTGATTCTACCATTTGGCTTTTGAACCGATATATTACAATTTATTCAATGATTCAATAGAAATAGGTCACGTATAATTTATAGCAGCAATTATCTATCTAAGGAGAAATTCCTAACAACCCGGAAGATTCAGTGAAAATAATCACCTTCAGGAATCAGAGTGCTACTCTGCAATAATCAATGTATATAGAACCGAACCTTTCAATATGAAAATAGAAGTTTTAACTGATATTTTCTGTAATTTTGTTACCTTATGAAGCAAACTCATTACAGACACGGAAAGAACAATGAGAAATTTGTTTCACAATACAGCAAAATACACCATTTTACTCTTGTAAATGAAAACAAATACCTTAAAATAAACTCATTAAGAATGTCTCGAGAAATCTGTGAGCTCGGTTTTGAAGCAAGAGTTTTTGGGGGGTTATGTACTCCAAACAGTGGGTTCCTCCATTTGCTTCGGCATAGCATCACAAGTTCGATACTTTGAAACTTCGGAACGGCGAGTAACATGGTTACGGACGCCATTCTCTCTCTTGTTCGGTCTCATTTGTCTTCTTAGCATGCAAACAAGTAACCAAGTAAGGTTGCTCGCCCGAGAGTGAACTTCGAGAAGATTAGTTCATTTTATTTAATGTATGCACTGTCCTGTAATTCTTTACTGTCAAATTTATACCTCAATGAAAATAAACCTTTCCTAAAAATGCATAAACCATTTATTCATTTCATTCCGGTTCAATAACATTTTGCGACATTTTTAATCTACCTGCTTTATAAGTGTGGCATCTTTGGCCTTAATATTTTACTAAGAGAGTATTTTATCCTGATGTTCGTTACTTTGAAGAATAGGTGGCAGCGCTTCTTGTTGCTGTTTGCTTATTACTTGAACGGCAGAAAAAATTTCGAAGCTTTTCCTTTTCTTCTCAGGCTCCCGAAATTAGTTTTATAGCCAGCTCGCAAGGGACAAGACTCTGGACTTTTTTTCCAGAACTGTAATCCGTACTTCCTCTAGTCGCATTATTGTCTTAACTTTACGGTCAGGAGTTTAAATAAGATAATATACCGGCTGCCGGCCCCAGAGAGAGAGAGAGAGAGAGAGAGAGAAGAGAGAGACGAGAGAGATGAGAGAGAGAGAGAGAGAGAGAGAGAGAGAGAGAGAGATTCTTTTGCCTAAAAATTAAAAATACATTTTAGATAAATTTTATAAAAATGATGGCTAAACTACACCGTTCTTACATACTTCAGGACAATTTTCAGACATCATCATCATTACCTGTTTAAGAGAAAAGTGGCTACATGCTCTATCTAGGCTCAGTTAAACATATCTTGATATGGCCAGTTTAATGGAAACAGTAAAATTTAGTTTTTTTTATTCCAGAATATTACACCTTCTACGAAATTGAAATGGGAAGATTTTTTTTCATGTTGTATAGGTTAGATTCTTCGTCATTCATGGAACTGTCAAAATGGATAATATTACAAGACAAGATGAATGACTTACTGTATAACTAGTATTTGTATTATGATTATTTCCCCTTGTTATTCACGAAAGATGTTCCAGCATCAGCGCAATTCGTATACACTTTCACGTTCAACATGTCAACAGTATCAAACACCCTCAACTAAGAAAGGGGTCGTGTCTCTTACAATCTCTCATGGGTCGTTTGATCTCTGGGTGTATTAGACCACGCTTTGATGCGATCTGGACGATGAACCAGACATCTTGAGCCAAAATTTGTCTCTCAATCGATTTCGTACTCTCTCTCTCTCTCTCTCTCCTCTCTCTCTCTCTCTCTCTCTCTCTCTCTCTCTCTCCTCCTCTCAAAGTTCGTAGCGAGTTAAAAATATTAATTTGCTGTCAAACCAATTAGCTGGAATCAATAGCATACCTAAAGTCTCTTTTTCAGCTATTCCCTGTAAACAACTCCACAATACTCCCGAGTCGATGGTTAATTATGATGAACGAAGAGAGGCATGTATCATATGTGTAAACCAAAATGAGTAATTATGAAATGCAAATTCAACATGAGTAAATTAAAAATATAAGCAAAGTATTGCAACAATTACTCTATAGACAAAAAAGAAAATTAGCGGTGTTTGTGGTTACTGTTTGTTCCGAAAAAAAATTTGAAGACTCGATAACCTTACTTAGATTAGGGAAACCAGAAATATTACTTAATATATCTCTCGGACTATTTTAGATATGATTCACCTTTTCATATTATGTACTTTTCTATCAACATTAGTAAAACCTATGTAAGCACTCATAACCAATATTCACATCACTAAAAAATAATGAAAATCCAGATATTCAAGAAATCGATGAAAATCACGGCGTGCGATGTATTCATGGCTACGAATTTCAATAAGTTACGAACCAACCTGTCGGAATCACTTGATACGACTACTTTTAAAACGAAGATACAAATTAAGCGATGAAGGGTGAAGGAAAATAGAAGTTTGTCAGGGCGAAAATAAAAATGGTACAATACAAAATGTAGAAAGGATACGCGCCACCCGAACATATAAGGAAGGTCAAAAATAATATCTTTATGGCAATAGAGTCTACACCCATTTACAGCTAATGAAACTTGGAGGAGGAGGAGGAGGAGGAGGAGGAGAAAAAGAGAGAGAGAGAGAGAGAGAGAGAGAGAGAGAGAGAGAGAGAGACTGATGCCTTTTTCATATTTCATTTCTCTTGAGACTCGAAGCTGCCACGAGAGCGAGATATGAAAGAGAGGGGCAGAAAGGCGTTGCAACGCGAGTGAGAGATGAAGACAAGAGAAGACAAATGGTCTTGGGAATAAGTCTTCTTCAAGACAAAAGTAGGCAAAAGCAAGTGAGAGCGAAAGTTTGTATACACACGGCCAACTTAGTAGAAATAAAACCATTGAAATTAAAATGAAATACTGGGATAAACCTTAAAAGTAAATAAAAAAATATACTGAAAGTTAACATGTGAGTCCAAGGATATACTTCAAGGAGTTTCACACCCCCTAAAGAAAGTAATGAGTAGTATCATCAGCAGTTGCAAAAATGAAACTACACATACAGACATACACACACACGCTATCTATCTATCTATCTATCTATATATATATATAAAATAAAGGTAAAAGCCACGAAGGAAAAATAAACAACGGAGTTTCTGCAGAAAACTCCGTTGTATATTTTTCCTTCGTGGCTTATACCTTTATTTATGGATTTATCACGTTCCAAACATTCGTGATTCAGTTATACATATAAATATAAATATATATATATATAATATATATATATATATATATATATATATATATATATATATATATATATATATATGCTAATAAATCGTGAAAACTGCAAAGTAATGAAGCCAAATTTTACTTCAGTCGGTAGTCTAATAATCAAATTAATTATTCAAGAGGAAGCAAGTAAGATGACATACCTAGCGAGCTAAATCATAAAAGGAATCTTTAAAATCTATTTGAAACCGGGCCCTTTCAAAGACTCTGCACCTCCATTTCAACTTCTTCCCGGGACGTCTGTCCGCTGACATTTCTCTTTCCATTCTTGTTTAATGTCTCGACTAAACTCCCTCGCTGAATGAAGGAGGATTCATTTCTTCCCTTTGAAGATAATTAGATTAAGTTAATGACTCGCACCTAAAAGCTTTTCCTACGATGACTAAAATGAGGCCCAGAAGGCATCCACTGAATTACTTAATTCAGCAAAGTGTTTCTCGAACAATTCCCGACACTTACCCTGGAACCAGAGAATAAAAAAAAGATACAGAGAAGTGACAATCAGAGCAACAAATGTAAGGCTCGACAATTGAAGGGAAAACAGTACATATACTTCGAACATGTACCGATCCCGCATTGGAAATAGATTCGGCAAGCGACGCCTTTCTTTTTTTTTTTTTTTTTTTTTTTTTAATTCCACCCTGCCAATCAACTTCTGGTGGAATAATATAGCCCCTACCTGACCTGCACACAAACATGTTTATATTTTTTACAGTCAAGAAAACTTGGGCGATTTGCAAACGGTAGCCTTTCCAATTTCCTTGTCAGTTATTGACAAATAGGAGAAACGTTACTGTTGACTCTTTTTTTTTATTTATATATATATATATATATATTTTTTTTTTTTTTTTTTCATCAACATAAGTCGTATTGATTATTAGTTATGTCTACACTACAAACTTGCGTATATCACAAACTAGTTTATGTTTCTGTATTCATTTCAAAGCAACAAGCAATTGGTACAAATTCTATTATTTAATGCTTTATTATTATTCGATACATATTCATATATTATAGTAGCAGCCATAAATACCTACGCATTATAGCAAAAAAGTACAAAGATACCCACATAAACATTTTTACGTCTGTACAACATACTTCTGGCAAAACCACAAAATAAGTCCAAACTTCTGAAAAAAAAAACACCTATTGGAAAACCTTCATCTGGAATGGAACATCTGGACAAACAAATTCATAATATTCCTGTAAATGTTTGCATTACGTTTTAAGGATTTAAAAAATGGAATCTTAAGAGACAACTTTTGCATAATAAATAGCCTTCCTTGAAAAAGTGAAAACCTTAAAAGAAAATATATAAAACTGCAACACAGTCAGCATATTGCCTGGCTCATGTTATTTAACTGGCAACTCTGCTAACTAGAGAGCTAAAAACAAAGCTGACATTCAACAAACTTCATTGATTTTTGAGTCATGATGCTGTCCATTCGTCTCTTCTCCCCAAATACTTTCTTGAATTTCAGAGTAAATCACTTTAGGCATCGAGATTTTTTTTTTTTTTTTTTTTTTGCTATTCTGTGGAAGAAACCATGAAACAATTACGTCTCTTTACGATAATTCTCTCTTTGTATCTTTGTAAGCAGTTCACGCTAATGCTCTTCAAGATCACAAAATATAGCTGGGTGCAAAGCAAAATCATAAAAAGAGGGAAAAACCAAATATATATAAATTTTAAAGTTTACACTTTTATCTGGATTTATTCAATATTCAAAAGTCCCCAGGCAACAGCGTCCTCACCATTTATCATTTAGATCAAATGACAGAGGCAAAAAGGGGCTCGAAGGATGGAACAAACTGCTTCGTATAAGGACACACGGCCAAGGGCATCTTGATATAGCCGAGGGAAAAAGGAATTCTATCATCCATACAATTCCATGACATTGATAAAGTTTCTTGAGTAAATTTACACATTTGTTTGTATGCCTAAGTTAATGTGCTTTCTATCTTGGTGGAATTATATGTTAGTGCATAAAAACACATTAGCGCCCAAACCTTATACGTGGTGGTGCTACAGGGTGTTAATCTTAAAATGGTGTGTGTGTGCGCGTGTGTTTTTAAGGCTGGTTGTCCCATGCCCTCTTTAACATTGGTTGCAACAAATACAGTCGTCGAACTCCACTGCTTACTTTAGGCGAATTTCGAACTGAGTCCACTCACTTCGTGAGCGTGACTTACATTGTGTGCATATATATATATAAATGTATGTATATATATATATATATATATATATATATATATATATATATATATATATATATATATATATATATATATATATATATATATATATATATATATATATATATATATATACACACACATATATATAAGCGAATTCCACAGGAAAATGATAGTGGAATTCGCTTATTTATGAAGTCACGTACATCTACTGTGATTTTTTAAGCATATATATATATATATATATATATATATAATATATATATTATATATATATATATATATATATATATATATATATATATATACTGGATAAACATGCTTACTTTAATATACATGAAAATATTTGTGAGTATATATGTTTGTAGTATTGAATATTATATATATTATATATATATATATCTAATCTATAATATGAAACTAAAAATAATGATATATCATATAATCTATAATATATATATGACATATGTCTATTACAAATTATCTAATAACTTATATAATATATCTATGTTATACATATATATCATATGTATATTATATCTATATATAGTAATTAATGGGTAACTTGGTAGTATGTATATGTAATATATATAATATATACATATATATTATATAATATATATTATATATCTATATAATTGCATAAATACATATGTATGTATAAGTATAACTTTATATATATATATATAATATATATATATATATATATATTTATATTTATATTTAATTATATAACTACATATATTATACACACATAAAAATATTCATGTATAATTAAAATAAACATGTTTATCCAATATACAGGATGGGTTTAACCCCAATAAAAGACAATGACAGTCTCGACCCGGAAACAAGCGCAAATAACGACTTGGATAAGTCCATCTCCCTCGGGAGTTTCAAGTACCTAATTCATTATCCAATGAAGACTTGTGGAATACTCCACTCCATTATCAGTGATCTGGATGATTCCATCTTGCGCTTTTCAACTGTTATGGACGTCAGGTGAATTTTCTTTGTCTTAGATTTTTGTTCTATGTAAGTGTAACTAAGACAGTTGTATTTAAAGGATGATTGACAATTTTTCGTATCTTTCCTAGCTAGTGACACCTAGGACTCATTTTTCGTTAGGGTCATTATCTTTAAGATATTTAGTCTTTCATTCATGTTTTACGGTTATCCCCAACGGCCTCTTACTAAAAAACACACAGCAAAGGCTAAAACCATTGGGGATAAGTTTCTAGATCCCAGTTTTTCAATAGGTACATAACACAAACTTTCACGAGAGTACGCCATAATGACATAATTTTCAAGGCTAGTATAATTCTGATAGAAATAAAATCAAACACCATAACACGACACTTACACAATTTCTCCATTCAGCTGAATCGTTTTAAAGTAGAAATCGATAAATACTTTGAGAGGATCAAACTGTATTAACTAAAATACATCCCTAAAGCAAAATAATTTTACTAGGAATCTATCTGACTACAATTTATCAGAAATCTCCTTTAGAATGATTGAATTACTTGCATACCTGAATGTAACCCCTGATTCTATTACAGGCCGCAGTGATGCGAAAGATGATTCCGAGATCAGCGTCACTTGGGTATGAAATGGAAACTAATAGAGGGGATTTATAACGACAGTCACCTTTAAATGCATTCACTGCATTAGCAAAAAGAACATGTAAAAAATCCGCGGAAGTTTCTCCGGCGCAACTGAGTTATCTGTACAGCGTATCCTGCCGTATGAAACTCACCCACGGCCCATGAAACTCTCGGTCGTAGACCATGAGACTTTCAGCCACACTCCAGTGGTGGCCTGTGTTGTTGGCACATATAGCGGTGGCACACTCATGATCATGGCTAAATTTAACCTTAAATTAGATAAAAACTACTGAGGCTACATGGCTGCAATTTGGTATATTTGATGATTGTAGGGTGGATGATCAACATAGCAACTTGCAGCCCTCCAGCCCAAGAAGTTTTTAAGATCTGAGGACGGACAGACAAATAGCCATCTAAATAGTTTTCTTTAACAGAAAACTAAAAAGGAGAAGGCTCTTGAGAAGTCTCTTTTGCCACAGAAACTTGAAAATGTTTGTTTTAAGGTAATCAAATTTTCCAACTTTAAAGACAGGCTCATTGCAACCTCTTTCATTTAACATCATTCTTTTGTCCCTCTTTCCCATACATACACAAAACGCATTTAACGCCAGAAAAGACTGCTAATGGCTACATTCATCACTCACTCTCTCTCTCTCTCTCTCTCTCTCTCTCTTTCAATACCAAAGTAATGCCACGTAATATCACTTGAATAATAATCTTGTAAATACCCCATTATTTATTGCTAGTAAGCGAGGTACAATTTCATCCTCTTGGGCGTTAAAAGATTAACGAAGACCTTTATATTCTGATTACGTAAATTTATCCAATTTTGTTTATGTGACATGTACAAATATGGCACTCTCCATATCTGCCATATTTTGTCATATTATTTAGTTCTCATTGAAGTGTGTTAGAATAGAAAATACATGTGCTGTTCATACACACACCCACACACACACACATATATATATATACGTATGTATGTATATATATATATATATATATATATATATATAATATATATATATATATATATATATATACTCTATTTAAGTATGATATATATATATATATATATATATATATATATATATATATATATATATATATATATATATATATGTGTGTGTGTGTGTGTGTGTGTGTGTGTGTATGTGTATGTGTACAACACTCGTATTTTCCAGTAAATCTAAGCACACTTTCATGAGAACTGAATAATATGACAGAATAAGGCAGATTTGAAGTGTCACAAAATTTTTTAAAATAATTGTTGTTCTGGAAAAACTAGAGTATATACATACATACATACATACATATATACATATATATATTAATATATATAATTATATAATTATGATATAAAATTAAATAATCTATATATATATCACTATATATTTGTATATATAATATATATACACATATGCAAAATACTGCAAGGAAATATGAAACGGAGACTACGTGCCTAACTGAATTTACATATTAAGAAGTTATCCTAAGGACTGGAGCACTCAGGTCAATTTGACATTTACAACATAAGAGGCTGCTGGCGGTGATAGTCTGGCCTAAGACTGAAAGATTCGAAGACTTTTTCAAACATTTTCTATGCTGACTAATCTGAAAATGAATAAATTCCTAATTTTCTAAACAAGTTATCAATCTGGCTTCAAAAAGTACTAAAATTTCAACTTTGGAGTGTTCGACCACTTAAAATTATGATGGATCACTTCAGCTTGTGGATAAATGTGGCTACCTTGATTTAATATTGCACCACGGAAGAACGGAAGAAAAAGAAGCTATAACGTTTATGCAATATATATTTTTCCTTACTTTTTCAAAACACTCATATTCCTGCATCCTGCAGAGGCAACACTGGATGGTTTTGTCGTCAGTTTCTTTGCATGAATAAACTGCTTTATAAAACCTTTATGATGAAGTAAACGCACAAACAGATTGCAACATGAAAGCCAAAATTCCCTCTCACCTGCAAACCATCATATGTCCACGATCCGAACTTCATGTTGCACGATTGTTCGTCAAACGGAAACCACTCGACGTCTATTTCGCAGGAAGACTTGTAGATGGCCGGGGGCTTCCACATAACCTCTCCCGTATATTTCAGCGTGGCCTTCGTCATGAGCGTCACCTCGTAGTTTCCGTCAGCACTGCCAAAAGAAATGTTCATAATTTAGTTACCCGGCGGTGATTACATCTCATGTGGTTACAAAATGTTTCAAATTGAACGATGTAATTGATCTTCTCATCAACTCTGCCATTAAACAACTAAGATGATTATATACAAAAAACAGGAAAGTAATTAGATTGGAAAAGTAAAATCAACTTACAAGGTACACAAAGACATAAAGAACTACCGCTGAACAAAATGAAATTTTATGTTGCCCCCACCGTGCGCACTTTTTAATCGTAGGTACCAGTTAAACATTGAACGAGCTGGCATTACACATAATACAAGAAACAGGAGCGCCATAAATTTTTTCATAAGGATTTACTGTCTCTTGCTATAACGGGGGATACGTGTCTCTGCCTTCCAGACCTCCATTAGTATATATATATTGCTCTAATCCCAAGTGGTAAGGATGTACACCCTGCTGCTTTTTTCCCCCAACGAGAAACTGGACAATAACAGAATAAGATAGAAAAGAACTTACACATCATTGATGGATAGGTTATTTAACCACATACAAAAAGTTTCAATTTATTTTAGCTGCTTAAACAACATAAAGATAGTTCTAGAATTACCTTCGACTTTTTTCCTTAACCACTTCATCTTAAAATTAAGCTTCATAACAGCCTCTTATGACAAGACATTTGAGCTTATTCAAGGTAGGCTAAGAACTAAATTTGAACTTATTCACAATACAAAAGTCAAATACGGAAGTCGGTAATCAATGATAATATACAGTTCTCATTGTATATAAGTCCATCCTAATCTTTCTTGACCTCTTTATATCGAACAGCAAACTTCCTATAGGTGACCTCTTACATGAAAATCCCGTCATCACTCACTCTGGAAATATCATAAGACTAGCAAGTTTAGAATCTTAGGTCATATTTCTATTGCTATTACACTATATTCTGTTGCAGCAGCTATATAATATTAAACCTTTTTAACGCCAATAGAAGACATTTTACAACCCCACTGCCATAGCTAAATCTGTTGATTTTTTATTATCTTTACAATAATATGTACTTGTATTTCTACGAAGGATATTTCTTCCCAAGCAACCTCACCAGCCATTAATCATTATAACGTAATTGTTATAAGAATAAGACTCATTTTACTCATTTATAAATAAAAAAATATTGGTATATAATTCACCCCTATCACCAACTCTACATCTTTTTCTCTAGGTACATCCTCAATACCATTCTGCTTTAAAAGCGACTGCCGACGGATTCTTCTGTTCCCAGGTGCATCCTTCAAAGACGTCAATCCTCGCCGGAAGCAGACGACAGGCAAAGGAGGAAAATAAAAGAGAAAGTGCTCATCCCACAGCAGCTGAACAAGTGTCCGGCTGCCATGACACTTTGGAAGGTGACCCCAAGTGCGTGACCCAGTATGTAAAGGAGCGGGCATTGATGACAACGCCACCTACAAGGATGCCCAGACGTAATCTTCCAAAGCTACATAAGGGCCATGGACTGGCAGTTCGAGTCAGAAGGGCCCAGAACTTAACCCGGGACACTTGCCGTCCTTCCCTTCTGCTTGTCCCTTGTGCTCCCTCCTCGTGCTCGTCCTCGAACCAGTATCTCATTGTGAGTTGCATCCCTTTCACCGCGCCCCACCATCGCCGACACCCTATCTGGCGAGGACGAAGGTACTTTACCGGAATAAAGTTTCTTTTAGTCAGTCACGACCCTATTATTTCTCTACGTGCTTTCTTTTCCATTTCCATTGTGCAAACCGTGAAGTTGTATTGAATCATTAAGTTAACGTTGCTGTGTATTTATTTGCTGTAGAACTGAGTTGCCTTGGCATCTTCTATACACTCTCAGTTCCCTTTGCCTGCGTTAGTGTTCTTTGCAAGTAACCGTTTTGCATCTCATGCCATGCCGCTTTTCTACCCACTCTTCAATGTTCAATTTGTGAAGACATCATCGGCATAGAATATTTATTCTGTGCATGATCCAGTCATTTAGCAGTACTGTTATTCCCTGCCAAGTAATTCCCATTCTTCTGGTCTGTTTGTTTTACGTAATAATAATTAAGTGAACCTTCCGTGTTTACGTAATTTTTACCTCATTGAAAACGGCCCTAAGCCATTATCTTTTCCTTGATTGATTCTTCTATGGATCTGCTTTAGGCAATCTTACATGGCAGATGTAGCCAAAATTTGGTAGTTCCTTAGTAATTATAGCAAACTCCTTGTGATCATCCGTTGCAGCCCAGAGCCCCAGCAAGTAGCTAAGGTGGAGGCATAGAAATACATACATACATACATACATATACATCCATACATACATACATACATACACATACATACATACATACATATATTATATATATATATATATATATATAATATATATATATATATATATATGACTGAAATAATGTCTACTAAAACAGACTCCCCTTTAATAAAAGGAGCCCGTAAAAATGCCAAATTTTAGAAAGTAAATGCTATATTTCAGGGACCAACAGTCTCTCCCTTCAAGATGTTGACACAGACACTTGAAAACATTAACACTTTTGTTTTTACCTACCCAAATACCTTAGCCAAATCCCTCGACTGTGAACAATCCTACATCGGTTTTATAGGTAAAGCACTCCCCCAGAGACTAATACAACATAAACGTTCAGTTAGTTATGAACAACAAAGTTCAGCTATTTTTTAACCACATAAATAACCATAATCACAGAATAAACTGAAATTTGCCATGTATAATTTATACCAGAAATGGTCGGTTCAAAAGCCAGAGGGTAGAATCAAAGAAACGCGAATCTCTCAAAAGGCACTTGGGACTCAGAAATTATAGATAAAATCTTTCTCCAACCCTTCGATTAAGTAGAATAAGGAGAAATTGTTAACTGGGGTGACGTTACAGCTGATGTTCGGACCTTTTGGTATAAATACTACTTTTTCTGTAACTCATCCACTACCTGAAGAGAGAAGCACTTGGTTTCTGAAATATACGAATTACTTTCTACATTTTGGCCTTTTTATGAGCTCATTTTATTAGATATGTATATATATATATATATATATATATATATATATATATATATATATATATATATAATGTAATGGGCCTAATAACCTGATGTCTCTGTCACTCATCTAATTAAGAAGACCACCTTTGGTTAAATCCCTACCATACGAATTTCACTCTTGACGAGGTTACTAGCCTATGTTCTCACCAATCATGGCCCCGACCACCTCAAATGTCTAAATACTAGTTAGGGCAAAAAATGTGAAAAGTTTATTCAATGGACCACGTTCATCCATTCGACCTTGAGCAGTTGAACCCATCGTCTTTGCTTGGTTGGCGAAGAAGATACTAATGACATCACAAGGTACAAAATATATATAATCAAATAACTAAATATCTGCACACATACACTTCTATACCATACATAAACACATTTACAGACAATCACAATATATAAAGTATAAAAAAACAGTCTATAGCTTGAAAAATGATTACGATATAATGAAGAGTAGCCTAAACAGAATTTGAAGTAAATACTTTGTACGAACTCCTTTTTGATATACACCCACGAAATATAATCCTAAAAAAAATGGTTGACCCACTCGAGGAATCAGTATATAACCAATATAAATAAAAGCTGCAGTTGACTAAAACTGCATAGGAAGGGTGAAGCCTGGAGGTGAATGTAACATCGGTCCCCTTCAGAAAAACGACATAATAGAAAGGGGGTCGGGTTGGATTGTGAAGGGATCTTTATTCAGTTTTGCGAACATCGCAGATAAAGGCATTTCTGAAGTGTGCGTCAAAATCCAGAACGGAATTTTGTGTATTTCCTTCTAAATTGTTTTGTTACTGAAATTTCTTAAGTAGAGTGAGTAAACTGAATATCTCATCAACGTTATGACTCTACAAACATTCCATATTGCCTCTTCACATACACAAACACACATATGCGTGCATTCCCTATCAGTGCATGAGATAAGAGAATAAACATACAAGTAGTCACTTGCAAAATGAACAAAGGTGGACTGGCAAAACTTAATCAAATACACAACTATATACACACACACACACACACACACACACACACACACACATATATATATATATATATATATATATATATAATATATATATATATAATATATATGTTTATATATCTCCACGTGTTTGAGAGAGAGAGAGAGAAGAGAGAGAGACGAGAGTTAGAGGGAGAGAGAGGAGAGAGAGAGAGAGGAAGGAGAATGTTTAAAAGTGGCTGAGAGCGATTAACAGTTTAATAATGAAAGTGAAGTTTGCTTTTTAATATGTAGATGGGAAAGTAACTGGTTTGGTATCAAAGCGAGTTTAAATATCCAGGTTATATCTAGTCTAGTTGACCAGGAGTAAAAGAAAGAAAAAATATTGTAGATACTAGCAGGAAATTTGTAAATGAATTTACTCAAGAAAAATAAGATTAGGGTAAACAGAAACCAGGAAGATAGAGCAATGTATGCTAATGTAGATGGTGGACGAGTGAAAGCGGTTGATTTACGAAGATACGTTGGAATGAAGGTAACAGACGGTGGTAGTATTAAGGTTTTCATTTGATTTATGAAATTTGGGATGTCAGGCCAAATACTGAGACACTTTCGGTCATTCAGCTCTTACGATAGTGACAAAAAAGGAGTTGTGGTGGTTGGATAGAAAGATAGAGATTCACAAAATAAAGGCGATGAAGTACAAGGATCTAAACGGGGGAGTGGGAAAACCTTACAGTTGCACTAAAAATTAACATTTAAGAGGTAATAGCATAAGCACTGAAGGATTTAAATATAAGCAAATTCTGCACACAAGAGATAATGTCACTTGGTCCAATGAGTGTTTTTTTTTTTGTTTTTTTTTTTTTTAAAGTTAGGGGGTGGTGATTTTTATTTTAAAAACAGGAAAATGGTCACTTCCACATTCGGAATCTAATTGGTGAGTTATGGATGACTCCTGTAATGAATATAAACTAATGGAAATATTCATTACAGGAGTCATCCATAACTCACCAATTAGATTCCGAATGTGGAAGTGACCATTTTCCTGTTTTAAAATAAAAATCACCACCCCCTAACTTAAAAAAAAAAAAACACTCATTGGACCAGTGACATTTATCTCTTGTGTGCAGAATTTGCTTATATTTAAATCCTTCAGTGCTTATGCTATTACCTCTTAAATGTTAATTTTTAGTGCAACTGTAAGGTTTTCCCACTCCCCCGTTTAGATCCTTGTACTTCATCGCCTTTATTTTGTGAATCTCTATCTTTCTATCCAACCACCACAACTCCTTTTTTGTCACTATCGTAAGAGCTGAATGTCCGAAAGTGTCTCAGTATTTGGCCTGACATCCCAAGTGCGGATGTTAATTGTGAATGAAATGGAAGAAATTAAGATTTCTGGAATAAAATGTTTGCGTAATGGATGTGAAATAAGAACCAAAGGGGCGAGGAATATGGACATAGCTGAAAATGGAGAAAAAGTTAAGGAAGTGAAAGCTTGATGAGCAATGTTTTGCATTGTTCAGTCATGATAGAAAATATGAGGAGTAGGTTGTGGAGAAGGTTTATGTTTCGGAAATGTTAGGATGGAGGAGCAAAGGAAGGCTGGGAAAGGTCCAGTATAGCCAACTGGAAGAGTATTGGGAAGTGAGATAGGAAAATGAATCTTTCACATTACAACTTTGTCTTCTAGAGGTCACTCATCAATCTTTTTCAAATATTCTGTACACAACCTACTGCATCTTGCCTCATTTCCAGACTGTCTCTTCTCTATCCTGGAATCCGTTATATTTCCTCACAAATACTTATATATGAATTAATAAATCCATTCGCCCACCATCATCTGTAAAATTGATTGGTCTACTTACAAGGTTTCCAATTCCCATATAAACTTACATTTGCTCACAACTTTGTCTACTTCCAAGCCCTCTGCGACTTGCTAGTATCTGCCGTTTTTCTTCACTATGGCAAACAGCATTATATACTATTCAAACATTAGTCATTCCACACTTCATTCACAGCCCATTTTCTTATCCAACAACTCTGCACTCTTCCACCAAACCCATCATTCTTCCGGACACTTGAAAAATGCTCTTAATTCTTCTCAACAAATTGTACACTATTAATGTTCAACATCTTCCACATCGTGTCTTTATCCAATGTTTTGAAACCTAGCTAGGTTCTTGTAGATTGCTTTCAAACTTCTCACACGTACGCGTGTGTGTGTGTGTATGAGTGCGTGGGGGGGGGGGGGGGGGGGGGGGGGGGGGGGGGGGGGGGGGGGGGGGGGGGGGGGGGGGGGGGGGGGGGGGAGTCCACGCAACACAACTTCCTAGAAAACAAACTACTTACAAAATTTTTAAATATAAATCCCCTCTACGAATTCGGTCCGGTAAACGACTGTGCGTACATATCTTCTTTAGCATATCGTTCTTAAAATAATAAATTATTTAAATTCACTGTCTTGCCTTTCAAATAATTACCACTACTTACAACTTAACCCATTTCATTGTTCATAAATTCTTCACCTCAGTGTTTACGTGGCTCTTGTAAGTCCCTCTTCGTCAACATTATCTTTGAATTATACAGTCCCCTTCTTGTAAACCAATACAACAAACGAATTCAACTCAGCCAGAAGCGTTCTATGGAACTGAGCAACGCTGGCCCCCTTCCGAATAATGCAATATCCTCGACATACAATTACTCGTTAGTGCTGTGCACAGCTAATACAATATTCACCAAGGCCATTTTGTCCCCTCTCTTCATCGGGGGCTGCTGCTGCTCCTCGATGTCATGCGCTGCAAAAATGAGATGGCCGCGTAATCCGATAAAACTACTTGGAAGAGTATTTAAGCAGGCAGTCTTGAGAAGCGCTGCCAAACCTTCCGCCAAGTTTCCTGGAAGCAAAGACAGAACAATAGCTTTCGCTTTGCTCTGCTCAGCTAGTTAATGGAATAACGTGATTCTGGAACCCAGCGGCGGAGAAAAATAACAAATTCTGGCACAAATAATTTTCGGCATTATATTTTTGGATTAGCGATATCTGCAGGATGAGTTTAGCACTGATAATTGCTGTATTCGTTAGTGTACCCTTTCCTTCTTCGTATCTAGAAAAGACGACCATGATCATTTACGTGAGCGTAGGTGATGGAGGTAAGTGCTTCGCCCTTATGCATTACCCTTCTATCTTGCCCAAAAAAGGCAAAGTATTTGATCCGTTTAAACGAAACTAAAAGTAAAGTAGCAAGAAATTGAAAACTAACATTTGAGGACATTATATTTTCAAATGAGGGAGAGAGATGGTGAACACTCATTTCTAAAGGAAGAGCCAGAGCTATCGCCTTAAAAGAAAGTGGTTTAAAATTTCCCAGCGGGAGAAATTTACCACTTACTTCCATGCAGCCTCAATTGAGTTTTCCTCCTGCAGAGTAAAGGACGAAAATGTTCCCAAACTGCGGTGTAACGAAATTTCAACAGACCTCTCAACAATTTACTACATAATTCTCTTTTAGAACCAGAATAATATACTAGCATTTAAACCGTAACAGTAACACGCCCAATAAAGAGATGTGAAGAAAGAGATTAAATACTTTATAACTTTTACTTAAACAAAGGGATATATTTCTAAAAGAAGAAGAAGAAGGCGGCGACGAGAGAGAGAGAGAGAGAGAGAGAGAGAGAGAGAGAGAGAGAGAGAGAGAGACCAAAGTTGATTTTTTTTTTTACTACAATGTTAACATTCTACACTAGTAATATTAACATATTACATCGAACTTCACATACTAGTAAGTTATTTATGAAATCAAGAAGGAACTACAGCCACCCACAGATCGCCCGTTAAATTCAGTGAAAGAAAGCTTAAAACGATAAAATGATTTTGAACTAAGAACGCCAAAAACAGGAAAACCGAATCATCAAAAGACCATATCCATAAAAACTGTGAGCAAAAAAAAAAGTAGTCATATAATTTATCTCTTGAAAATACTGGGAAGCGTGGGAAAACGCCATCTGGTTCATATACCCAATCATTTCATTATTATGGACACAATTTTGTCCCCGAATCTCACTGGGATATCATCTTTATGCAGCCTGCTAGGTCTAGTCGCCATTCATTTCAGCATGGTAACATGAAAGCCACTACATAGAAAACGCACAGGGACAAAAACTGTTAAATAGTAGATGTATCATTTACCCCTGTGTCCTGACAACCATCACTGTGCGATATATAATTCAGAGTACAGAGATCAAGTCCTTTAACGCAAGATGTTAATGTAGCAGCGAATAAGGCTTAGTGACTGCAACAAGATGAGAAAACACCTTTCCATCATGGTAATTTGGGAACCTGCATACTTTAGGATTGCTTTTTTTTAAGGTCTTTCGAAATCTAGGATACAGAGGATGACGAACTCGTTAAACTACTATACTTCTTGCTCTTAACATTCTTTTTTTTTTATATTGCAGAACTTCCTATCTTTTCGTAATATTATTTGCCAACGAAATTTCCATTACACTCGAGGAAAATGATTCTGTATAATGTATACTTTTCTTTTTCTTGCCTTGGGTCTTCATGAAATTATCATAGTGAAAATTCCGATATTCATTAAGAAAAAAAATTAATAACAGATGAAATTTAGAATAAACACAAAATGGGTTTGCAGTTGAATAAGATCTTTGCCATTTAGATTTCGTTAATATCAAATATTTAGCTGAGATAAGAGCAACATCATGTTAGTCTCATTTCTTCCAAAGAACTGTTAAATCATTCATCTTGTGCTCTTGCAGCAACTGCACAAAAATAAACAACATTTCTGCCTAGATCCAAAATTTATAGTATCAAATATTAACGAACGTTATGTAAGATTTTATATATATATATATATATATATATATATATATATATATATATATATGTGTGTGTGTGTGTGGTGTGTGTGTGAGTGTGTGTGTGTGTGTGTGTGTATATTAGTATACATATATACTTTCATACACACATGTAATTATATGGGTCTTTTGGGTTCAATATATATATATATAATATATATATATATATATATAAATATATACATATATACTTTCATACACACATGTATATATGGGTTCTTTTTAATATATATATATATATATATATATATATATATATATATATACATATATATTTACATATACTATATGATTCGAAAGTGCCAATGTACCAAAATACAACTATGGGTTTATACCCTACTTTTTATTTTTCCTTGTTTCATCCCTATACATACATACATGCATACATACATAACATACATATACATACATACATACATACATACATACTATACATACATATCATATTATATATATATATATATATATATATATATATATGAATAACTTGATCACGAAGTATATAAACGTGATGCTATGTATAAATAAGGTTTTTTTGTCACGAAGGAAAAAAATGAAAAAACGAGTTAGCCGAGTACTTTCGGTCCTATTCGTGTTTAGAAGCGTGTTATGTCTGTTCCTGTTATCATCCCCATAATCGAGCCGTTAAACTTTCCTGACTCCAATCTTTAACTGAAATGAAATGTTTGTGATTTTTTTTTAATTCCCATCATTCCCAAAAGAATAAACAGTCATATTACAAGTACGATTAACATTTTTATCTATCTACACCTGCAACTGCTAACTGCTTTTAACCAGTCTTTAAATTATCATACATATTAGCATAACCAGTAACTTTAAGTACAGATTCAGTGCAAAAACGTAAGAAGATATATAATTTAAAATGCACGTAGTTTTTTTATTCAGATAGATGACATTTAAATTCGTTTCAGGAAAAGGATAATTCTGTATCCCGGATATTTATGCAACCCCTAACTTTAGACTTTAGCTGGCATTAGGCTAGCACGTTACCTCATTTGCATGAAAAAAAAAACTCAGTTCAATACATGCAGTGGAATCGTTCTCATCCCTTTCACTGATGAGGAATGGTGTAAGAACACTCAAAGTAAGGGCAGGAAAACTCGAAATTTTCCAGAAATAAACTAGAAATATAGAAAATAATGAAAAAGGCAAAAGACGATGCTATTGTACTACAAAGGATTTTATTACGTAGAGATGATCGGTCCCTAATGTCACGAATAAGTATCTGGTGTGAAAATTCTAATCTCTTGAATCTCTTGAATCAATTATCTTCGCTGTACGTCAATCATTATTATCCATTGCAGAATGAATCTGTCCTTAGAGAAATTTAAAGCTTATTCTTCTAAAGAGGAAAGTGACAGTTGATTATTATTATTATTATTATTTTTTAGAAGGAATAGTAAGGTTTTGGTAAATAATGCGTAGAAATTAACAGTTGAGTGGATAGGAAACCAGTTTTGCACAGGATATGAATGTAAAAGTCAATAAAGTTACATTAAATGATAAGAGATGGGAAAAATTGGAATATTTCAAGTAATGCAAAAACTCAGATTCTGCAAAACCATCAACTTGAGCATAATTTGAAGGAAAAAAAAAAAAGCATTTTCCACTATATATGGAAAAAACACATTTTTTTTTCATTACAGTAAAGAAATAACACTATCCAGAGAATGTAGATTAGGTAATCACCATCCAGGGAACACCTTGCAGGGGGAGGCACCAAGTGTCACCCTTCCGGTAGATCAACTATTACTCTTCGGGAAACGGCTGACAGTTCCATGCCCTTAGGTGTGTTGACTCCGACTCGCCACAGACAACTAACTTCCAAGTACATGATTTCGACATTATTACCGTTTTTAAAGAAGAAGCTCCATGGATGATTACCCAATCGTTTATTTAAAATAATGTAGTCTACGAGATTGTTGGTTCCGTGACCCTGCTAATCCCTAGCCACTGGACAATGGATTAAAATATACACACGCACACACACACCACACACACACACACACACACACACATATATATATATATATATATATATATATATATATATATATATATATATATATATATATATACATACATACACTGTTAGGGGATACTTAGAAATACGGATACGCTATATAATTCCTACTATATACATGATAAGGAAAACTGTTTTAAACCACGTATATAATCATCATGGTTAATAATTCTATACTAAAAAATCTGGACTATCCTCAGACTGTTATATGAATTCTAACCAATAACATTCTTTAACTATAAGAAATATGAAAGCAATACATGATTACTAATTAGCCAGAAATATCATATGTTTACCTTTAATATAAACAATTTTAAAAAATGTGTGAAACGGAGTTGTTTCCATTCTCCATCTCTGCACATCATTGAGTACAGAAAAATGATGAGACAACCCAAACGAGATTCTGCCCGCAAGGGAGTTGATGAAGGGTACAAGACGTGTAGCAGAATGGCCTAAATTATATAAAAGGGCTATAGCTTTAAAGATGGGAGGACGGAGAGTAGTTATCTGCCTGACTTGAAAGAGAAAGAGCAGACTGGGTGGGGAGAGGGTATAATTTACTTATCATTACTAATGATAAACAAAAAACCCAAGTCTGAAAGATTATTCATACCGGAAAAGTCAAAGAAAATATTGCATTAGTACGAAAAAAAGTTTGTCTCAGAGATATCTGAAATGAATCTTAACTGGATGATGAGAAAACTATACCTTCGGTTTCAGCGCATGAATGAGAACAAATAAGTTTTACAGTTGCATTTCATTCCAAGGAAGTCTTGTAGAATGAGTGTGAGAAAGAAAATGTAAAGCTGATGGACAAGTAAAAAGTAAATTAAGTGGTTGACCGTTGGATAATATATCCCAGAGAGCACACATTAAAACAAGAACTGGAATTTTGAATTAAATCTAACAATATTACAAATAAAATGTTCCTGTTCGAAAAGCACTTGGCAGATTTGATGGTTACAGTTGCATTTCATTCCAAGGAAGTCTTGTAGAATGAGTGTGAGAAAGAAAATGTAAAGCTGATGGACAAGTAAAAAGTAAATTAAGTGGTTGACCGTTGGATAATATATCCCAGAGAGCACACATTAAAACAAGAACTGGAATTTTGAATTAAATCTAACAATATTACAAATAAAATGTTCCTGTTCGAAAAGCACTTGGCAGATTTGATGGGGAAAGTTTAAAATATCATCTACTGTCATGTATACATATTCCAGCTCGGTTATTGTAGCAAAATTAAGCAGAGCGTCAAGTTAGAACTTGGATGACAAAAGATTTGCGTCATAAAAGGAGAAATGTATTACGTGGAAATAGTAACGGTTTGTAAACGTCAGGTTTGGAAATTCATACCTTATGTTAATTTCATTTTATTTGTAAAATAAAAATTAATGTTCCTACTGCATTATCTTAAAAACCGAACGCATAAGTAAATACCTAAATTTACCGATTCCGAATTCATAGGAATAAGTGAACACGCATAAATATGACAATCGTATGGTCTTGCCATTTTCTTTTTACACGGCTCCATAATCAAAACTAAGTTTTCTTTGGGACTCTTTTATGTTAATCTGATCTTTTACCGATGCATATTTCCCACTGCCTTGCTCGAGCATATCAATGAAATTCATCTGCCCCAAAACAGGTAAAATTTAAGGAAAAATGCCCCGGGGTTTTCACGAATTCAGGCCCATCAAAATAAGCCTCTTTACTATTCTCATTTTGGGTGAAAGACACCAAGTCTAAAATATTCTTTTTCCAAGCCTCACAAATCCGCTTACAACCGAAGTGTATTCCGCAATAAAATATTTTGCTCACCTATACCGAAAAAAAAAAAAAAGTTAGGATTTTTACAGATAAGGAATATATTAAAATAACCATGATGAATAAGGCGGTTGTAAGAGGTGAAAGACTATGAATAAGGCGGTTGTAAGAGGAGAAAGACTACTAATAAGGCGGTTATAAGAGGTGAAAGACTACAAAGACGAAATAGATAATAGTATGAGACCAGGTTAGTAAGAAATTAATTGTTATGCGAAGGAGCAAAATGTACCAAAACACCAATACAAACCAAAGAAGGGGCGAAAAAAAGTAAGGCGTGAGAATGCGCCCCACGATTCTTACTTCCGATAATCCCAATGTGGTAAAGTTTTATCACTATGCGGAGAGGGGTTTGTCTATCTTGACCACAAGAAAATAAAAGATAATGGACGAAAAGGAAATGCGCTGTAAAGGTATATCCAAAAATCTATCTCATTTGAGAGAGAGAGAGAGAGAGAGAGAGAGAGAGAGAGGAGAGAGAGAATTTATCCTTGAGAAAGAATACACCACAAATCCAGTGAGATAACCACGTCCCACTATAAACAAGCTGTTCTCGTGAAATTTACGAAATGGGATAAGAAACCGTGTACTGAAACGAGGTATCACATTCCAAAATGTTGTGCTGTATATAGTTACCCAACCCCTCGCAGGCAATATAGAAATATTTTCTAATTGAAGCGTTACTCGGGAATGAAATAATTCCCTTCTTTAGAAAACAGTCGAAATATTTTGATAATCAGAACGAAATTAGGAAATCCTGAGTTAAGAGATAAATTAATTACTAAAATCATAAACCTGATAAATGTGACAAGAAGACAACAATTACGCCTATCAAGAAAAACCGCCAAACTAGCGACGTGACAATGGGAATATTTTGGCTCTGGTACAAATGCATCTGAGTTCGATTGACAAGTACATCCATTAGCTGAAATTGGTTCTTATTCTTCCTTGTGAAGTAGTGTGACAGCTCTGAACTTCGTCTCCAAAACACAAGAAAATTATTTCGCTTACTTCGTTTCAGACTCAAATGCTCTCAAGGTAAGGATTATCAACGGTAAACTATATATCCTTGGACTTTTTAAACAACTAAATAACACACAAAATCGGCAATGATGGGTTTATTTTAGCGCTGATAGAAACGTATCTGAACTGGACAGATGGATAAGTAGGAACATTAACATCTTACTAGCGATCGCACATTCATTAACCGACCTGTCTCTGACTTCTCCCATCACTTCACCCACAATGATAGCAAAAGGCCATGGAGCCAAACATACTTCTGAGGCACACATATTGTTACAACAAACCAGTCACTCACCCGTCTACATATTCTACCTATCACTGTACTCCATCATTCTTAAAATCAACCATACGTCCTAAATACCAAGAAAACTTTAACGATGCCTCTCTAAAGATTCTCACTTGATCAGCACATACTCTTCCTTTTTCAAACACAAACTGATCCTCTGTTTTCATTTTTGCAATCAGCTTTGTTTTCTACTTCAAAATCCTAGTTCACCTTCTTCGAGACATCAAGTAATGTTATGACACCCTAATTCTTAAAGGAGCATGTCAAATTATTCCTACATACATTGGAACAATTATTTATTTCACCTTCGCACATTCACATATACCTTCGAAATCTTTGTCAGTTACCACAGTACTACTGTAACACATCACTGCCAATCCCAACACCTTCCGGTGTCTTTTCATTCTTCAATCACTGAACTTCCCTTTTTAAGTCGTCAGTAAACAATTCCGTATGAGCTATCAACCTTACATTAAACTATCCCATTGTTGGACCATACATCTACTTATCCATTAACTTCTCAATCTACACTTGATTCCTTGTAATAAAACTTCTTTTTCTTTGAGTTCCTGCTAACTTTGTAACCTTTATTTCCTATTTCTTTCCTTCCTTCTTTCTCTTGCTTTCATCATGAGTACCATTCCATCCCTTGTATCCTGCACCTGATGTTTTACACATAAAATACTATTTCACAACAAGAACAGCAGTTATTCATTCACAAAACTTCATTTTCGCATCCCGTTTCCATACACTCCTACACCCAACATGTATATATATAGATATATATATATATATATATATATATTATATATATATATATATATATATATATATATATATATTTATATATATATATATATATATATTGCTGCGTGTATGTATATATAAAAATATATGTGTATATATATATATATATATATATATATATATATATATACTATATATATATATATATATATATATATATATATATATATATATATATATATATATATATATATATATATATATATATATATAATATATATATATATATATATATATATATATATATATATATATATCGAGCTACAATGTCCTTTAATATCTAATTCGCTCTACCTCGGAATTATTATATTTTCATATATGCTTAACCGAAGGGGAATTTTTTCTCGATAATAGACTTGCCTGGACCAGGGCGCGAACCCATGGATCCTTTCAAATCCAGGAACGTCAGTGAAGCTTTTACCTACTACACCACCTGAATTTGAAAGGATCCATGGGTTCGCGCCCTGGTCCAGGCAAGTCTATTATCGAGAAAAAATTCCCCTTCGGTTAAGCATATATGAAAATATATTAATTCCGAGGTAGAGCGAATTAGATATTAAAGGACATTGTAGCTCGATATATGTATAGGAATCACGGAAATGTGATATGACTTATAGTATATATGTGTATGTGTGTGTATGTATACATAAACGAAAATTGAATATATAGATAAATAGATACATAGATGATAGATATTAGAGTTGTGTGTGTGCATCATGTATCTATGTATGTATGCATATAAACATATATAGAGGGAGATATTAATCAAGGATACAAACAATTACTACAATTCATAACTTTAAGATAAGAGCGCCTCTCCGCGAATGCAACTGTTATTCTACAGAGTATGAGATGCTCTTCCCACGAGGTTTTTGAATAAATGAATACAGAAACCAGATTTTCAACAATAGAAAACTCAGCAGCTTTCTGAATTCAAAAGCTGGCCAGCCATGCATGACAAAAAGAATATGGAAGAGTAGAGTGATATTTTATTCATAGCTTTCCTATTTCTTCTGTTCTTTTGAAAAATTGATATAGAGGGAATATAAACCCGAAAATCTCAGCTCAGAGACACTGAATCCAAATATACTTCCACTGTTTACAGATAAGCAAGGTCCTTATAAGTGGTGAAACACCAACTTAAGCAGTAACTGTACCAATAGAGAAAACAAACATGTACAATAACACTGGCAATTTTTTCCACCAATTGACCTTCATGAAGAAGGCAATATCTTTGGTGGGGTTATATCATGCATATACTAACAAGTCACAAAACCGGGTAAATGATTTTCGTAGCTATTTGTTTTACTCTCAAAATCTATCATTTCTCTATACTAGTCATAAAGCAAGCATTTAAGCTTCTGAATAATTTTAAGTAGCATAGCGCATTCCACCTCCATTTTTCTCTTAACCTCCCTGGAGGTAAAAGAACCACAACAAAATTTGTGTGGGAGAAAAGGTGTAATTAGTTCTATAGGAAATCTTGATTTGAATACTTATCAGAAAATACTCAAAACCAAAATATTGTCATAAACCTACGAAGCATGAATGATGCAGGATCCATGTTTTTATCACCACCACCGTATAAAAAAAGATTAACGTTACATGAAAACCAATAATTTTTTGATATGCGATGCAATGGCTTTTCGAAAGGCCCTTAGTGGCATTTCTAGCAGAGGCAAAAAAATGAGCGTCGAGGAAGCTCCATAAGGACGGTTTGGATGCTATAAAACCTCGCTTTATGATTCTCTGACCCGAGAACAGAAATCGTTTGGTCCAAAAAACGATCTCAAGGTTCGGCCGTTACTCAAATAGGGCCTATGAAATTCCACACAATCTCTTAGGAGATGACAGATTCCGTTGCTCCACTTTTTATACTACTGTTACGCGACAATTCAATTTCCATTGCACGAGCAATTATGTTACTGAAATAAAAGTCTACTCATACAATTTTTACCGCACATGTACTATTTTTGGACACTTTTCGTTAAGTATAATTCTATCGATAGGCACTTAAATCAATACTTTTTTTATATAAAATGAAGATAGGTTTGTTGGTACACATTCTCAATTTCGTTTTTTACTTACTTAAGGAATTTTTTTTAAAAGTGTAAATAAAAAGATCATACCAATTGAAGGTCTCATTAGTTTATATACTTAAACTAAAAACCAATGAACGATCCTAAAACATAAAAAGATGAGGCTTTCAAAGACTTAAGGCTGGTGGAAAATGTTTATTCATTATCGCAATGGTGTGCATAATCAAAGCCATGCATATTGTAACAAAAATTTAATATTCATTTGCCTTTTAAAAATTTTCGTTGGGAAAGGAATGTGCTTCTGCAACTGTTGTCTGCTGACTAAAAAGCGATATTTTGCACTTTTTCGTTTATTGTCCACAATATTTAGTTTGAGGCAGACGACGTGTTCTCTTTTCAATTATGCTTCACTTAATCAATAAAGAGTATCTTTGCTCCTTTTTTTTTGGCTGTACAGTCGTCTCAGTAGCAATGTTTTTCCACCCTTAATAACGATCGCAAATCTTTGGCAACGTTTAGGCCATCCGCAGTTCTTAGCCATGTCTTTGCAGTTGCGGGGGTATAGACGGTGTAACTGACAAGGACAGCGTGGGAGAGACTGCAAACGGTTATAGAGCGCAGTTAATAAAATGAGAACGAGGAGAGACGAATGAAGCTGTTGCCAGAAATCCAGTGTGCTTTTTTTTTACCTAAGAAGTGAAACTGCTACAGTGTATAGTCCTTAGTAAACTGTTGCGGGTCTCAACCCACAAGTCTTGACACACACTAGTTTTTGAATAATGTAAGGTTTAGAACTGCATTGCGTCCATAAACATACATTCTTTCCACTTGAACCAATACAGGACTGAATTTTTATTTCATGATATTTTACAGTAACAGTAAAAGAAAGAATCTAAAAAAAAAAAGTATGCAAACAATGACTTGATAAAGTTACTTCAAATTCCTTTTCAAGACCAGTCTTGAAAAAATATCACCGTCAAAATTACCCAAGATTCTGCGGAGTTCCTGTGCCCCATATATGAATTACAATTTATCAGTCCTAGTTACACCCAGTGTAGTGTATTTACAATAATAGATTCGAGACGAGGGGTCATCAAATTCACTTTTTGTGCGTCTGTGGCTGGATTGGAACTATTCTCGTAACATAAACTGCGAGGACAACCGTTTCACTTGAAATATGTAAAGAGAAAATTTTTTACACAATTTCTGTTAACCGTGTTTCTACTCCTTTACAGGCATAAAATTAGTGTCAGCTTTGTCTAGTGGATATGATGTACAAAAAATGATTTTATTTTACCTCCTTGTAGCTCAAAAATTTTCTATCTTTGATTACCTATTAATCTGTGACCCTTTCCATAGTTTATGGAACGTCTTGGTCTTTTCCATCACCATCCAAAAATATACGAGGGCTTGATACAAACTCCCCTTTACTCATTTCCATCTTTCTATAAAAGACTCTTGTCGTATGTGCCGGCCCACTAATCTCCCGCGATTTTATTTGCTAGTTTTCATGAACAATATTAAAGCACTTTAAAGACCTAGGGTAAGTGAATTACTTTCCATTCTTTATAAGGTTAAACATTTGAACTAAGCAATATACATGACAAACACGCTTTTGAAAATATTAAAGACAGCAGGAGGAGGAGATACCAGTGCATCCTTTACAACCTATAGAGGCGTGTATGCGCTCGAGTCCCTTTGAAAGATATATCAGACTTATAAAGCTACCTCTCCCATCCACTTCTCAGCTTTCATGTTTAGAAGTAACCAATGGAGCTCAAGCCTCAGGGAAATGAAGCTTAAAGCCTCTTTAATATCTAAACAAAAGATTCTGGCAGGACAATCAACTGGGCCCCCACCCTACAATTCAGGCCTTTCAACAAAACATTTTCTTCCCTGTTTACTCAATTGTTTTCTGTAAAAGAGGCAGACAAGCTTTCAGATGCACAGGAGGCTTGTGAGTGAGAACGAGGATTTGGATGTGTACGTTTGCAACTTTGTTGTTACTTAGTGCAATAGTATTGTGTATGAGATGTTTTCTCTCCAAGTGGCTATATTTCTATCGACCTAACAATTTTAGACATCTCATAACGGTTTTCAATCTTCTTGTTTTCTTGTCTTTGTTTTATTTATGGCATTTACTTGGACTGGAAATCAAAACCCTTTTGAAAATGAATGTTAGCAGAATAAGAATAACACTTCCTACAAATTCCTTCAATATTTCCATTCCCCGCTTATACCCATCAAACATTTCGTTCATCCACTTTCTCCAACTTTTACCTCCATTCAAGACTTTTCCTTTTCAAAATTTACTTTTGGTATGCATACATAATACATATATTTTACATATATGTGTGTGAGTATGTATAATGTATATATTGTATCCTACTGGATGAGACCATTAATACATTAGACAAAGTGTACAGCGGCAACCAGTGTGTGTGTGTGTGTGTGCACATGGTGGCTACGTCAGGCAAGGACAGCCAAATGCAGAAATCATTAACCAAACAAAGAAACAACTTACGAACGAACAACTCCTTAACTATAAAATATTGCAACGGTCGAAAATGGTCGTTACAACTGGTTACGGGAGAAGGATCATACCTCAGTACCTACTGTTGTCAATTGTAACAACCACCTTCGACTCTTACAGCATTTTATATGGATCCTATTTAGACCAGGTTCTTTCCACACTTTTCTGCTCTAAACCATGAAGGTTTTGTTTTTTATTCCAAAGAGCTGGATCAAAGAAGTACAGCTATTGACAAATGAAGAATACTCAAAGAAGGAATAACGAAACTAAGCAAATCACCGAATATAAGTCTATTTCAAAAAGAAACCTTGTAAAAGAAACAGAATTCCCGAAATCTGAATATATAGGGGATAGAAAACTCACTCAACAACAATACTCAAGACACAAATCCCATTCTCCTAGCGAACTACCACTTGGTATGTAGCAGAAAAGAAAGTATTAGATTTAGAGGTCAATCTTACCTACTGGTACGTAAGTATAACCTATCACACGGCAGTAAGAGAATCAGGAAGAGAACCTTAAACCTATTAATTTTATACTTTATCTAAGAAAACAAAGGAAATTATTTACACTTTAAATGGAGGTTTTCTTTTCGGCGAAAAACTACGAAAAAAAATCTATACCCTTATGATCAGCAGTGCACTGAAAACCGCTGCAATAAGGCTCCCCACATTACAGGCAAGAAATAAGACACAATCGCGGGATGAATACTGACACCAGTCAACGACGTCCCAAGTTAATACGACAACAATGTATATACCCTTCACAAGTGTCAAATTCAGCCTGATCCTTTTCACGACTTTGAAGGAGAAGCATGGCTGGAAAGGAAGGGGCGGAGCTCCACCCATAAGACACCGGCGATGAAACAGGTAGAGCAAGCCTAGAGGGAAGACAGTGGAGAACTCCGATGGCACATGCACAAAACCTAAAGTACAATCCAAGAAGAGGTAATAATGCGAAGGTACAGGATAACTGCAAGCACCAAGGCGTCCCAAAAATATATCCAAGGCCGTGTCTATATCTCCCAAAAGAACTGCCAACATAAAGGCTTAAGTCGAGCTGTCCTTCCAACATGAAAGAACTAAACACACTCTCGAATACATCAAATATTCTTTACAAGTAAGGTCCTTAAGCAGCCCATACACAGTCAAACATATATGACCCTACGTATTACACCACACATTCAGTAAAGACAGCAATCTAACATGGGCTGGTGATGTGCGAGCGAGAAGCAAATAGAGCAAGGAGATGGTCGCGCCGCAATTTATCCTTCTTTACAAAGAGGAAACAAAGGAAACAAAGAAAACAAAAGTGATGAGTGCGTACGATACCGAAAAATGCCTAAATTTTCTCGTTGCCCTATAAATAAGAATACCAAGTTACCTAATCTCCAAATGATCACAAGAACTTGCATTAAACGTTCTCCGAGTTACTAGACTTAATAACCCCACTCATTGTAAGAATGGATAGCAAAATAAGAGCTATAGCACTGTGTCGAAGACTCAAACATACTACAGTATCTGGAATGGGCCACCATTCAGAGGACTTGCAATTTACAATCTGCAATTGTAAGAGATTTAGTAATCGTGTATTGGATACATGCAGCGCAATAACAAAGGTGCTCGAAAACACAATCTAGGTAAGAACGCAGTTGGACCGCAAAGTTCCGTACTCTTTGCTCCACTGAGGTACAAACTAAAGTAGACCTATTGCCTTCTGTTTTTCACATTTTTCAGTCATAATTTCATAGCCTTAAATATTCTTATCACTTCTATTACAGAAAAAATGTGTATTCCAATGAATACGATGCTTATTCTATAAAACTATAGGGTGAATATGAATGATAAATAACACATTAAGGTGTCGTAGTCCTTTTCAGCAACAAAAAGTAATACATATAAAAATAAACGATGAAATGTTCCTCTTAACATTATACATGGACGATGTTTTCCTTACACGTAAGGATTATTTACCTGCGGAACAGTTTCCAGTGGTTTAATTCAAATAAACTGTCAATTTTAAATGTTCAGATACGCATGCACAAAGGTACAATTGCAAATTCGGACTTACTATTTTCTTAGTTTAAGAATTACATATTTAATTCGAAAAATGCTCTGATAAATATTGATGTGTGATGCTTGTTCCATTTCCATTTGATCCATTTCCAACTTTTTTTATCAGTAAATTATTTAACCGAGAACTCCTACTCTGCTTTGTCATTCGTAATAATATATGATGGCTTTCGTCATATGAGAAATTTCGTCCTAGATCGGCATAACAACACTGCAAAAAAAAAAGTAAATAATATTAAACTACCTCGACTCGGATATGTAGTCAAAAAGTCCCAAATAAAAGTGTTACAAGAACAAATATATTTTCCTCAAATCAATTTTAGAATTTCATTTATAAATCCATTACGGTGGGATCACTGGTGAAGAATAGAATGGAATGGAATATAGAATTTAGGACAAAGGCCAAGCACTGGGACCTGAGGTCATTCAGCACTGAAACGGAAATTGGGAGCAGAGGTATGACAGGTGTAACAGGTGGAAAACTTCGGAGTTGCACTATGAAACAAATGTTGGGAGAGGTTGGATAGCAAGATGGAAGAAACAGAGTATAAATGGAGGTACAGTGAAGGAATGAAAGGGGTTCAAGCTAGGGACCGAAGGAACGCCGTCATGAACCATATGTAATGCCTACAGTACACAGCGTGAGATGCACTGAAGGCACCACTCCCCTACGGAATAACTGGTGAGGGAGATACTTATTTTCCTGCTGAACTTCATTGATGTGTCGTTTATTTATTTTACCTGTTTGCAGCGTAGTTTATGATACCGTAGAGCCAATTCCTGTTGGTCTCTGTTAGAATACAATTTCTCGCTGGTGTACCACCATTCTCCACAATAACCGAATATTATTTTAACCTTTACATTTCAGGTTCCCTGTTTATCAACAAAATAAAACAGAGCTTCATAACAAATTGTCTGGAAAACCATCAACAATTAAGTAAGTTTATTTTTACAATGATACTTGCGTGTTTACTTTTCAAGTTTAGGTATTACTTTCACTTGTTTCTTTACATGTTTTGGTAACGTTTTAGTTTCAAGTTCAATTTTACTCCATTGTTACTTTTCAATGAATGTTTTAGATGTTATCCATTTAGTCCACCTAATTTTTTCTTTCAATTTTTTTTATTAGTTTTGTCGTTAATTTCAGCAAGATGAGATTATTACCCCAAAAATATTCTTCTCAGTTTTGGCAACATTAGTGTGTATTAATAATATATATATATATATATATATATATATATATATATATATATATATATATATATATATATATATATGTGTGTGTGTGTGTGTGTGTGTGTGTGTGTGTGTGTGTGTGTGTGTGTGTGCGCGTGTGTGTCAGGCGAGACTCGATGCATATATTCTCACCTAATCGAGATGGGACGGTCATCAAAATTCTCTCTCTCTCTCTCTCTCTCTCTCTCTCTCTCTCGTGTCTACCCCCGATCTATTCTTTATGACATTCGGCTCCTTCTTTAAAGTTAACGAAGCTTTTAGAGGAATCCTGTTTTCGTGGTCCTCAATAGGAGACACCTTCAGCATCGACCATTTCTCATGAATTCCTAATCCGAAAACGCCAACTTCTGCTCGACTCCGAAAAACAGCATCTGGTCGAGAAATCTCCAGAGGCACCAAGTGTACCTTCTGATGATGATGTGTGCCAAGCTGCCTTGTGGTACAGCAAGAGAAATGAAAGGAAAATGTATATCGCTCATGGCCTTTTTTTCCTTTTTTTGACCACCATGAAACGAATGCCTTTGATTTTCAGAACCTTTTAACGTTCGAGTTTTTCGACAAATTGCTAGTTTCAAATCTGGGTTATGAATCAGCATAGGATCCTCGGAGAGGAAAATATAAGTTACATCTCCAAAATTACTCTCTTTTTGAAACTAGTCATTACGTGAATGTATTATATCTTATAAGTAAAATGTATGATCATACATACATTTTAAAAGCTTCTTGTTTTACGTTTATTTCTACATCGAACCTATATAAACATTATATTGCATACGTAAGCATGCGAAATAAAAATTCTCCATACTTTTATAGTTACCACTGTATCTTCATACTTTTATAGTTACCACTGTATTTAAGACAATGTATTACTAACACCTTAGATTAATAAGTTCAGTCTAATCCATGATATGCCACTTGAATATACACTATATGAAAGACTACTGATATAGTTCAATTAACATGAATGCTGTTAATAAGCTTTACTTAATAGTACGTTTCACTTGACATAAAATATTAAGCGGGAGTTGGGAATGTATCTTTGATACTAGTGATCATTTACATCTTGAACAAATCGTAAAGCAATAATACCATTCACCATTACGAAAAGGTCTCTTAGCATTGCCTGATTTAACTGCACCGTATGTTCTTTTAAATGTTCTTGAACTTTTTTCTCCTTCTGAATTCTTTATAACAATCGGTTATCTTGACTTTGTTAATAAAATATCCTTCTCAGGAAGTGTCTTTTCTATTCATCTCATCTGAATTCCTATATTTTTTTTTCTACCATCTACCATCAGTGTCAGAAACTCATCAAGGAACGCACTTAAAAGGCATGGAGGACATGGCATTTGTATAAAGACATTAAACTCCTGCGCTTTCCTATACTTTGCAAAATTACAAAGAAACTTATAAAACCATGGTGTTCAGACATTTCGAATGAATATACTTTTCCATTTCATGACTGACTAAACTTTAATTGCGAACTATACAAATTTATCAAACGGTGCTACCCGTGATAAGATT